>NC_090440.1:315301343-315418843 GCF_031143425.1 Pleurodeles waltl | reverse complement strand
AAGTCACCCCTCCTTGGATTCCCCTAGGTCTCTAGTTTTCAGAAATGCACAGGTTTGGTAGGTTTCCCTAGGTGCCGGCTGAGCTAGAGGCCAAAATCTACAGGTAGGCACTTCGCAAAAAACACCTCTGTTTTTTTCCAAAATTTAGGATGTGTCCACGTTGCGCTTTGGGGTGTTTCCTGTCGCCGGCGCTAGGCCTACCCACGCAAGTGAGGTATCATTTTTATCGGGAGACTTGGTGGAACGCTGGGTGGAAGGAAATTTGTAGCTCCTCTCAGATTCCAGAACTTTCTGCCACAGAAATGTGAGGCACATGTGTTTTTTTTAGCCAAATTTTGAGGTTTGCAAAGGATTCTGGGTAACAGAACCTGGTCCGAGCCACACAAGTCACCCCTCCTTGGATTCCCCTAGGTCTCTAGTTTTCAGAAATGTACAGGTTTGGTAGGTTTCCCTAGGTGGCGGCTGAGCTAGAGGCCAAAATCTCCAGGTAGTCACTTTGCTAAAAACAGCTCTGTTTTCTGTGATGTGTCCACGTTGTGTTTTGGGGCATATCCTGTCGCGGGCGCTAGGCCTACCCACACAAGTGAGGTATCATTTTTATCGGGAGACGTGGGGGAACGCTGGGTGGAAGGAAATTTGTGGCTCCTCTCAGATTCCAGAACTTTCTGCCACAGAAATGTGAGGAACATGTGTTTTTTTAGCCAAATTTTGAGGTTTGCAAAGGATTCTGGGTAACAGAACCTGGTCCGAGCCACACAAGTCACCCCTCCTTGGATTCCCCTAGGTCTCTAGTTTTCAGAAATGCACAGGTTTGGTAGGTTTCCCTAGGTGCCGGCTGAGCTAGAGGCCAAAATCTACAGGTAGTCACTTTGCTAAAAACAGCTCTGTTTTCTGTGATATGTCCACGTTGTGTTTTGGGGCATATCCTGTCGCGGGCGCTAGGCCTACCCACACAAGTGAGGTATCATTTTTATCGGGAGACGTGGGGGAACGCTGGGTGGAAGGAAATTTGTGGCTCCTCTCAGATTCCAGAACTTTCTGCCACAGAAATGTGAGGAACATGTGTTTTTTTAGCCAAATTTTGAGATTTGCAAAGGATTCTGGGTAACAGAACCTGGTCCGAGCCCCGCAAGTCACCCTTCCTTGGATTCCCCTAGGTCTCTAGTTTTCAGAAATGCACAGGTTTGGTAGGTTTCCCTAGGTGGCGGCTGAGCTAGAGGCCAAAATCTACAGGTAGTCACTTTGCTAAAAACAGCTCTGTTTTCTGTGATATGTCCACGTTGTGTTTTGGGGCATATCCTGTCGCGGGCGCTAGGCCTACCCACACAAGTGAGGTATCATTTTTATCGGGAGACGTGGGGGAACGCTGGGTGGAAGGAAATTTGTGGCTCCTCTCAGATTCCAGAACTTTCTGCCACAGAAATGTGAGGAACATGTGTTTTTTTAGCCAAATTTTTAGGTTTGCAAAGGATTCTGGGTAACAGAACCTGGTCCGAGCCCCGCAAGTCACCCCTCCTTGGATTCCCCTAGGTCTCTAGTTTTCAGAAATGCACAGGTTTGGTAGGTTTCCCTAGGTGGCGGCTGAGCTAGAGGCCAAAATCTACAGGTAGTCACTTTGCTAAAAACAGCTCGGTTTTCTGTGATATGTCCACGTTGTGTTTTGGGGCATATCCTGTCGCGGGCGCTAGGCCTACCCACACAAGTGAGGTATCATTTTTATCGGGAGACGTGGGGGAACGCTGGGTGGAAGGAAATTTGTGGCTCCTCTCAGATTCCAGAACTTTCTGCCACAGAAATGTGAGGAACATGTGTTTTTTTAGCCAAATTTTGAGGTTTGCAAAGGATTCTGGGTAACAGAACCTAGTCCGAGCCCCGCAAGTCACCCCTCCTTGGATTCCCCTAGGTCTCTAGTTTTCAGAAATGCACAGGTTTGGTAGGTTTCCCTAGGTGGCGGCTGAGCTAGAGGCCAAAATCTACAGGTAGTCACTTTGCTAAAAACAGCTCTGTTTTCTGTGATATGTCCACGTTGTGTTTTGGGGCATATCCTGTCGCGGGCGCTAGGCCTACCCACACAAGTGAGGTATCATTTTTATCGGGAGACGTGGGGGAACGCTGGGTGGAAGGAAATTTGTGGCTCCTCTCAGATTCCAGAACTTTCTGCCACAGAAATGTGAGGAACATGTGTTTTTTTAGCCAAATTTTGAGGTTTGCAAAGGATTCTGGGTAACAGAACCTGGTCCGAGCCCCGCAAGTCACCCCTCCTTGGATTCCCCTAGGTCTCTAGTTTTCAGAAATGCACAGGTTTGGTAGGTTTCCCTAGGTGGCGGCTGAGCTAGAGGCCAAAATCTACAGGTAGTCACTTTGCTAAAAACAGCTCTGTTTTCTGTGATATGTCCACGTTGTGTTTTGGGGCATATCCTGTCGCGGGCGCTAGGCCTACTCACACAAGTGAGGTATCATTTTTATCGGGAGACGTGGGGGAACGCTGGGTGGAAGGAAATTTGTGGCTCCTCCCAGATTCCAGAACTTTCTGCCACAGAAATGTGAGGAACATGTGTTTTTTTAGCCAAATTTTGAGGTTTGCAAAGGATTCTGGGTAACAGAACCTGGTCCGAGCCCCGCAAGTCACCCCTCCTTGGATTCCCCTAGGTCTCTAGTTTTCAGAAATGCACAGGTTCGGTAGGTTTCCCTAGGTGGCGGCTGAGCTAGAGGCCAAAATCTACAGGTAGTCACTTTGCTAAAAACAGCTCTGTTTTCTGTGATGTGTCCACGTTGTGTTTTGGGGCATATCCTGTCGCGGGTGCTAGGCCTACCCACACAAGTGAGGTACCATTTTTATCGGGAGACTTGGGGGAACATAGATTAGCAAAACAAGTACTATTGCCCCTTGTCTTTCTCTACATTTTTTCCTTCCAAATATAGGAGTGTGTGTAAAAAAGACATCTATTTGAGAAATTCCCTGTAATTCACGTGCTACTATGGTCACCCCGGAATTCAGAGATGTGCAAATAACCACTGCTCCTCAACACCTTATCTTGTGCCCTTTTTGGAAATGCAAAGGTTTTCTTGATAGCAATTTTTTACTCCTTATATTTCAGCAAATGAATTGCTGTATACCCGGTATAGAATGAAAACGCACTGCAGGGTGCAGCTCATTTATTGGCTCTGGGTTCCTCGGGTTCTTGATGAACCTACAAACCCTATATATCCCCGCAACCAGAGGAGTCCAGCAGACGTAACGGTATATTGCTTTCGATAATCTGACATTGCAGGGAAAAGTTACAGAGTAAAACGTAGAGAAAAATTGATGGTTTTTTCACCTCAATTTCAATATTTTTCTTTTTCAGCTGTTATTTTCTGTAGGAAACCCTTGTAGGATCTACACAAATGACCCCTTGCTGAATGCAGAATTTTGTCTACCTTTCAGAAATGTTTAGGTTTCTGGGATCCAGCATTGGTTTCATGACCATTCCTGTCACTGACTGGAAGGAGGCTGAAAGCACAAAAAATTGCACAAATGGGGAATGCCCCAGTAAAATGCCAAAATTGTGTTGAAAAATTGGGTTTTCTGATTCAACTCTGCCTGTTCCTGAAAGCTGGGAAGCGGCTGAGTTTAGCACTGCAAACCCTTTGTTGATGTCATTTTCAGGGGAAAAACCACAAGCCTTCTTCTGCAGCCACTTTTTCCAATTTTTTTGAAAAAAACGAAATTTTCACTGTATTTTGGCCAATTTCTTGGCCTCCTTCAAGGGAACCCACAAAGTCTGGGTACCTCTAGAATCCCTAGGATGTTGGAAAAAAGGACGCAAATTTGGCTTGGTTAGCTTATGTGGACAAAAAGTTATGAGGGCCTAAGCGCGAACTGCCCCAAATAGGCAAAAAAAGGCCCGGCACAGGAGGGGGAAAAGGCCTGGCAGCGAAGGGGCTAAACAACTATGCACCCACATATTTAATTTTAAGAAAACTAAAATAGCCTTTCTCAGTGTATTGTTCCTGGGATACAAGGTATCAGATTAGGGCAAGAGCCTGGGCCCGACCTTTTTCGAAAAATGCGCTCAACTTCAACTAACAAATACTATCAAGAAACTACAGTCAGTACTTGTTTTTTAAAGTTTGGCAGAATTTACATTCCAGATTATCCACAATGAATAAAACCACTCTATGATTTAATTTGCCAAGATTTCTGAAGCAGACATTGGACAGTTGAACACAAGCGGCTCACACATGACAACAAAACAAATTTGGTCATCAGAATAATTACCGGTGCCAGCGTGTTCACCTATGTCACCTTTACCGAGGGCAACATGGTGCCCATAGCATACAAATCACATTTGTACTCAAACGCAGCACAACATTTTGCACCCACAGAAAAGATTCTGACTGCTGTACAGATGGCTGTCATCACGGAAAGGCCATCTGCCCAAAGGAAACACTTTATTGTTGTTACCCCGGTGCCAGCCCTAGAGGCTGTCACCAAAGCAAGCGTGCCTAATGCTAAAGCATTACATCCACATTAGATTCAATGGGCAACGCCCCTGACTATCACTGATGTTGACTACATTTTTGACCCAAAACTACAAAACACAAGAATTTCTCCAATACGAACAGGAGTACCCTGCACCTACTAATATCTTGCCACTTGACAGATACCAAACTGTCACTTACATTGATGGTTCAGCACAACTAGCTGTAGGTACAAAACATCAATACTCAGCCGATTGTGCAGCTGTGAGCAGAGTGATGAAGGATGGTGTATTCCACCCTCAAAATACCTACAAGCAGAACCTGGGGGCCTGCAATACTCAGTTGGCTGAGCTTAAAACTTTTATCTTGGCACTGGAACATACGGATCCAGAACAGCTCACATTGATTGTGTGTGATTCGTACGACTGTGTCCAGTCAATGATTATCTCAATCATTGGTGGTTAAACAGGTTCAGAGACTCAAAGGGGTACACCATAAAACACAGAACTCTGTGGGGGGAGGGTGGCTGATCTAAAGGATAAGCTACCAGATTCTTATGAAGTACATACACTGGCCCATCAGCGTGTTAGAGTACATGCTGTAGGAAACACTTTGGTTGATGATGCAGGCAAATCCACAGTAGCTACGGCTTCTGTTGCTGCAGTGACTCGTTCTAACAAAAGACTGGATAATGAGATTCAGGCTGCTATGAAAGCTTCGGCTGAGGACAAGCCTCTTCCAAAAGCATATCCTACAAAATATTCCTACATATCAGTGCACAGAATGTTGCCTTTGTGACAATTCCTGGGGTAAGAGATCGAGTGATCCCCAACTAAGACCAGAGATTAGATCTCATCAAAGCAGCACATGAGGGTGTCACATAGGCTCATGCTGGTGTGGCAGCCATTTCTAAATAAACGCTTCTGGTGGCTGGGTCTATACAAACTGACCAAGCAATATGTCCTTTGCTGTGAAATTTGCCAGCAAATAAAGGGCTCAAACATCAAACGCTCACTGCAGGCATCCCTCTTAGGCCCTCATTATGACATTGGGGGTAAGTCCTGCTTACCGCCATGCTGACTGCCGCCAACATACCGCCGCGATTTACTGCTATCCATGTTATGACCCACACATAGCAATCCGTCACTATGCAGACACACACATAAGTCCGCCAGCCCAAAGGTCAGTGATAAACTGGCGGTACCAAAACCCACACCGTTACGCCAACAGAACTATGCCCACAGCATTATGATCCACGAAACACCATGGCGGACATTCAACCGCAGTAAACCATTGGCGGTACATACAGCTGCGCTACAAATACACACAACCTAACAAAACAACACTATATTGGACAACTCAAATTACACACACCTGACACCTACCACACCCACACCAATATAAAACACACACCCACATTACCCACAACCCCTTACAACTCAAGAAAATTGATAACTGAGGGAGAGACACACCAAGAGCACCCACAGAACCAGAGCCACAGAACACCATCACCCATACACCATCCAGGCACCTCACAGCAGACACCCCAACACATCACCCCACACACCTTCGCACACACCACTCACACTACACCCATGGCACCACAAAGACAACCCAGGTTCTCTGAGGAGGAAATCATCCGGGTAGAGCCACAGCTATTCAGTTCACAGATGCAGCAGACATCCATTGCTAGGAAGATAGAGCTATGGCGGAGGATCGTGGACAGGGTCAACGCCGTGGGACAGCACCCCAGAACAAGGGATGACATCAGGAAGAAGTGGAATTACCTACGAGGGAAGGTGCGTTCCGTGGTAGCAACACACCAGATAGCAGTACAGAGGAGTGGCGGTGGACCCCCACCTCCTCCCCCACAACTAACAACATGGGAGGAGCAAGTCTTGGCAATCATGCATCCTGAGGGCCTGGCAGGAGTAGCAGGAGGACTGGACTCTGGTAAGGCAAATCTCTATTACTATCACCCCCCCTACCTGCATGCCATCACAAACACCCACCCCTACCCTCACGCCCATCACCCCACCACCTCATATACACCCCACCAACACAACCCATCCCTCCCACTACCAAGCCCTGCATGCAACACCAATGCCTGGACACCCATCACAGACCTGCATGGACACCCATCACCAAAGCATGCACACTAGAGACAATCACCTATCCAACCAAATCACCACTCACACAAGCCTAAGCTGCCAGGGCAAACAAACATACAGGGCAACACACCCATGCACAAGATGTCACATGCAAATACAATAACATTGCATTTACATCCCCACAGGTCCCCCACATAACGTCACCAGAGAGGAGGTGCCAGCAACATCCAGCCCCCCCCACAGAAGAGGCCCACAGTGATGACAGCAGCTCTGGACACCTGGATCAGGATGACCAACCTGGCCCATCAGTGACCTCCGGACAGTCAATTACCCAGGCACAGTCCCATATCACCACAGAGAATCCCCCCTCAGGAAACACCATCACAGCACCCACCCAGCGGGCCCATACCACTGTCCCCAGGACACGTCAATCAGCAGTGTGTCCACCACTACAGGGACCTCAGGCAACCCCACAAACACAGGGCGATCAGGGACCTGGGTTCAGTAACAGTGGGCACACGGTTCAGGGGACAGAGGCACAACAGGGAAGCTGGGAGGACTGCTGTGCGACAGGGGGAGGACAGGCCCAGGGAACCCACTCTCCAGGAGGCACTCACCAACATCCTGGGACCATACCACGATTCCCAGGAGACGATGGGCCAGATACTGGCCAAGTTGCAGGAGACCCAGCAGCTGCAGGAGGGACAGTACCTGGGGAGGATCAGGGAGGGCCTGAGGGACATCCACACCACCCTGGTCACCATTGCAGGGGTGCTGGCAGACATGGCCAACACCATGAGGGAGGCAGTGGCACACCAACGGGTGACACTAGCCACACCGCTGAACAGCCCTCCACCTCTGCTGACGCTAGTGGACAGGAGGCCCCACCACAGGAATAACAGGCCACCAGCACCCCACCCCCTGCAGAAGGAGAGCCACTCCGCAAACGGTCCCTCCAATCCAGGAAGAAGCCAGAGAACATTTCCAAGACCCCCGCCAGGAAATAAGACTCTCCTGATTGTCACCCTTGTGCCCCACTCTGTCACCCTGTCCACCTTTAACAGCCATTGCTCTCCTACCTATGCCCCCTTGGACAATGAACCTGTGATACAAATAGACTGGAACTTTTACCTGGACTCTCTTCCACAACTCCCCTCCCCCAGCCGATAGCAATACACCATCCACTTATTAGCACATAAATAAACACCCTTGTAAAAAAGTATTGAGTCAGTCAATTGATTGAACTATGTATTCGTTTAACAATCTGTAGACATTGCAATTCAACTGTACAGTAATGTTCACATAGGAAAGACCTGTAGTTTCCTGCAGTGATCACACCAGGAGCGAAAGTGGGGCACCAACATCTACAAAATGATATGTACAGTGAGTGGGCATAGCAGCATGCCACTGCCAAAGATAATCTAAATTATGACAATGAAATGTGAAATAACACTGTCTTACCTGTGTGTCAATGGAAGTACTGTCTGATAATTGCTGTTCTATTGTCCTCATCCTCATCCTCTGCCTCCTCATCCTCACAGGGTCCACTGCTGGCTCACGGCCATTTCCAGCCTCCTCCTCCTACAGAAAAGGCACTTGGCGTCTCAAGGCAAGGTTGTGCAACATGCAGCATGCCACAATTATCTGGCAGACCTTCTTGGGTGAGTAGCACTGGGATCCACCTGTTAGATGAAGGCACCTGAACCTGGCCTTCAGGAGGCCAAAGATTTGTTCGATTATCCTTCTTGTTTGCCCATGTGCCTCACTGTAACGTTCTTCTGCCCTTGCCCTGGCATTACTCACAGGGGTCAGTAGCCATGATAGGTTGGGGTAACCTGAGTCACCTTCAAATATCGAGGGACAACATTTAGCCACACACTATCCTTAATGGCCCACACCATACCCATACACCAACATATACTGGGTGGGAACCAGGGCTCACCTATTAGCCACACCCGGTGCCTCTGTAGTTGGGCCATCACATTTGGGATGCTGCTATTCCTCAGGATAAAGGCACCATGCATGACCCAGGATACTTTGCATTGACAAGGGAGATGTACTGATCTGCCAAGCACACCATCTGGAATTCATGGAGTGGAAACTCTTATGATTTCTGAACACCTGTTCGACGGGGTAGGGGGTAGGGGGGAAATGCAATACGAGTCCCATCAAACACCACAATTATGTTTGGCATATATCCCATTGCATAGAAGTCGGTCTTCACTGTGGCCAGATCCTCCACTTGGGGGAAAACAATGTAGCTGCACATGTGTTTAATCAGGGCAGACAACACTCTGGTCAGCAGGATTGAGAACATTGGCTGTGAGATTCCTGCTGCCAACCCCACTGTCACTTGGAAAGAACTAGTTGCCAGGAAATGGAGCACTGATAGAACTTGCACAAGAGGGGGTATCTGAGTGGGGTGACGGATAGCAGATATCATGTCAGGCTCCAGTTGGGCACACAGTTCTGTGATTGTGGCCCTGTCAAGTCTATAGGTGAGGATAATGTGCCTGTCTTCTATTGTTGCCAAGTCCACCAGGGGTCTGTACACTGGGGTTTGTTGCCATCTCCTATTCATCTGCAGCGGTTGCAATCTATGGGGCAAAAGAGTGAGGAGCCGGTCACAAACTGAACATTGGAGCCACAACAGTACAATGCATGATGTTACATTTTAATGGTTAAGTGTGATTGTCTGTATGTCCAACGCAGTTTTTATCCAGGGCCTGCCCCCCCCCACCTGAAATGGCATCCGCCTGAACTGTGTGGAGGGGCAGGTGAATGTGAGGTAATTCCGCTGACGTTGTGCGCCGTTGCGGGAGCCGGTCAGGAACCGCCGTGCAACTACTTATTGGTTAACATTGGGCCCTATGGGGCACAGTGGCCAATGGTGATGCACACCGCCGGTGACAGTATGCACCGCTGTGGACATAACTGCCATTTTCTATCTGAACACTCACTTGCTACCTGACCTTCCACAGGAGAGGACCTACCATCCATGTGCTGCTGTGACCTATGTCTGGAACCTACCACAGCCCGTGTGTCTGGGGAAAGGGCCCCTGCCTTCACCTCAGCAGAGTTGGAGCGACTGGTGGATGGGGTCCTACCCCAGTACGGACTGCCGTATGGGCCTCCAGATCAACAGGTGAGTACACTGTGGGCACGATGCATGTGGCATGAATGCATAGGGTGGTGTGTGTGAAGGCCTCGTGTAGGGGGGTGGGTGGATGTCCCCTGGGCGGCGTACTGCATGTGTGCTGGGCCATATGTGTAACAGGCAGGACTGTCTGACTAATACTATTTTCCTGTGTGTATTGCCTCTGCAGATCAGCGCCCATCACAAGAAGGGTATATGGCCTGCCATCGCCAAGGACGTGTGGACCCTAGGGGTCAACGGCAGGTGGAGCACCCACTGTTGGAAAGTGAGGTAGGACCTGAGACGCTGGGCACGGAAGACGGCAGAGGCCCAGTTGCGGATGGCCTCCCAACAAGGAAGGGGTGACCGTCGAACCTTGACCCCCCCTGATGGCCCGCATACTGGCAGTGGCCTATCTGGAGCTGGATGGGAGCTGAGGGCATCACAGCAGCCACAAGAGGGTTAGTACAGTGCCCATCATTACAACTTACGCATGGTAGGGTGGTATCTGGGTTGGGGACGTGGGTCAGTGGGTGCCCCTGGGCCAGGCCTGACACTGCAGAGTAGGTCCCCTGGTGGCAAGGGTCCTGAAGGGATAGTCCTGCTACCTAGCTCATAGGCCTCCACTACTTGTCAGGGCTGCGAGCATCCCAGGTGTGCTGCATTTGGTGGTGTGTGCCCCTCCCCATGCCTTGGTAGCTAGTGCAATGCAAAGTGCGTAGGGCTCTTCCCTTTGTGTGAGTGTGGTGTGTACGCCAACTGTGGTGTTGGTGCAGCCATTGACCAAGTGTATCCTTTGTCTCTCTCCCCACCCTTCTTGGTTTGTCCCCCTTTCCTTATGTGCATTAGCATCATCTGGCAGAGGAGCAGAGGCACCGGCGACAGAGGGAGCTGCATCCCACAGGACCCAGGAGGCAGTCCACTGATGATGAGGGCACCAGTGGAACGGAGGGCGAGGGGAGCACCACAGCGGAGACTGGAGGGGACAGTTCAGACACAGATACCGCCTCCGATGGAAGCTCCCTGGTGGTGGTGGACACCTCTATGCCCACCCTAGCTACAGGTATAGCCTCCACCCCCATACCAGCACTGCCCTCCCAGCAGCCCCTCAGCGAGTTGCCTGTGCCCGCTCAACCAGGAGGGTGGGCATCTCCTTCGCCCCAAGCACCTCAGGCCCTGCGCCAGTTAGCCCTGCTGCCCTGAATGAGGAGGCTATTGATCTCCTGCGATCCATCTCTGTAGGGCAGTCAACCATTGTGAATGCTATCCAGGGGCCGGCAGCCCAGATGCAACATACTAATGCATTCCTGGAGGGCATTCACACTGGCTTGGCAGCCAAACAGAGATCAATCCAGGCTCTGGCCTCCTCTCTGATGACAGCCATTGTCCCTGTTTCCACCCTCCCCCCTCCAACATCCTCTACCCAATCCCATTCCCCTCAAGCCCAACCTATCCGAAGCACACAGGCAGACGAGCATGAACACAAGACAACACACAAGAGTGGCACAGGCAAACACAAGCACCACACATCAGCTCACAGGCACTCACACAAACACCATCCAGATGCAGACATACCAACATCCACAATTTCCACTGTGTCCCCATCCTCCTCCACCTCCCTCCCAGTTCCGTCTGCACTCACACCTGCATGCACTACATCCTCATCCACTACCAGCTTCACCACCACACCAAGCAGAACACACACCTTACTGGCAGACACCTCCACAACAGCCATGCATGCATCCCCTGTGTCCTTTCTCACTGTGTATGCCCCCCAAAGTACAAAAAACGCAAGCACTCAGACACCCAACAGCCATCCACCTCACAGCAAGCATCCAACCTATGTACCTGCACCCAAACTCAGCAGACATACACCTCCTACAACCACTCCCTCTTCCTCCACTCCCAAACCTTCTCCCTCTTCCCGCCCCAATATCCCTAAGAAGCTTTTCCTCTCCACCATGGACCCCTCCCCCCGTCCTTCACGTCTGGCCAGGGTATCAAAAACCCAGGCAAGCACCTCAGCCTCCCAGACCACGGGCCCAGTAGTCTCCACACCCACTCGTGGTAGGAAAGAATCCAGGGCACATGTCCAGAGGGTGAAGGAGCCTGCACCAGGCAGCCACAAGGAAGGGGTCCCTGCCCCAGCTGCGGGACGGAAGGGCAAGGAGCTAGCACCAACTGCTGCCAGGAAGGGCAAGGAGCCAGCCCCAGCTGCTGCCAGGAAGGGCAAGGAGCCTGCACCAGCTGCTGCCAGGAAGGGTAAGGAGCCAGCACCGGCTGCTGCCAGGAAGTGCAAGGGGTCTGGTGCAGGGACTCAGACGGAGACCCCACCACCAACCATGGTTGTGCAGCCATCCAAGGCTGCAGGGGATGGGCTGGAGCTTCCCCCCACCACCAGCAGCACCACCACCACCACCAGTGGGCAGCCGTCCAAGGCTGCAGGGGATGGGCTGGAGCTTCCCACCACCATCAGCAGCAGCACCACCACCACACGTGGGCAGCCATCCGAGGCTGCAGAGGATGGGTTGTAGCCTCCCCTCACCACCAGCACCACTACCACCACTGAGTAGCCGTCACCGCCGGCGGACGGTATGTAGTCCAGCTTCCATGGACTGCTGTGCGGCCTGCCCCCTGCAAATCCAATGGGCCTGACACACACCTGAGAGACTGTGACCTTGCACTCCCCAGGATCAAAAACACAGGGCATGATGCCCCCTCCAGAACCAGTGGGTAAGACACCCACCTACCCCAGCCTCCTCAGGATCAAGAGCACAGGGCACAATGCCCCCTCCAGAACCAGTGGGTAAGACACTCACCTACCCCAGCCTCCCCAGGATCAAGAGCAGAGGGCACAATGCCCCCTCAAGAACCAGTGGGTAAGACACCCACCTACCCTAGCCTCCCCAGGATCAAGACCACAGGGCACGATGCCCCGTCCAGAACCAGTGGGTAAGACACCCACCTACCCGAGCCTCTGCACCATCAAGAGCACAGGGCACAATGCCCCCTCCAGAACCAGTGGGCAAGTCACCCACTTGAGAGACTGTGGCCTTGCACTCCCCAGGACAAAGGACAGGGCATGTTGTCCCCTCCAGAACCAGTGGGCAAGTCACCCACTTGAGAGACTGTAGCCTTGCACTCCCCAGGACAAAGCACAGGGCATGTTGCCCCCTCCAGAGCATGTGGTCAAGTCACCCACTTGAGAGACTGTGGCCTTGCACTCACCAGGACAAAGCACAGGGCATGTTGCCCCCTCCAGAACCAGTGGTCTTCTTTCATGTGCCGGCTGAGGTGCCCCCCGTTCCCTGTCGCCATGAGGTGCCTGCCTATTTTCCAACCGATGCCCCTGCAGTGTTCTCTCCGTGTTGTTGCAGGTGACAAGTGGAGCCTTGGACTTTGGCCTGTGGCCCAAGCACAATGAGGACTGGGCAGTGTCCCTTGAACTGTACATATGCATATAACAGTTGCATTGCATTTTCGTATTTATACTGTATTTATATTATTACACTCACTTTACCACATTCCTGTTGTCCTTGAATTATTCCTGAGGGGTACGGGGTAAAATATGTTTTATTACTGCATCTGATTGTGTGTATGGTGGTGGGTGTGTGTGTGTTGCGTGCGTGTGTCACTCTCGTTTTTCTCCCTCCCTCCCTTGTGTGCTAGGTGGCTGTACTCACCGTGGTCATCTCCGCCGTCGTTGGTGTTCGTGATAGAGCAGGATGTAAATCATTTGCAGATCGCAGATCATCGGGAAGATTTGCAGCACGGGCTCCATGGCGGCGTGGTTGTTCCCTGTGTCTCCAAGGGTGAGTCCTTTCCCTTCTGAGGTCTGTTTCCGCCAGGCTTTTGATGTTGTTGGTACCGCCCCGGAAAAGGTGGCGGATTGTGTTGTCATTATATGGTGGGCGGAACATTGACTTCCGCCTGGCTGTAGGCGGCTACTGCTGTGGTGCCTGTTGTTCCCTGGCGGTCGGTGTGGTAAAGTGGCTATCTATCTGGATTCTCACCGCCATGGTCATAATTTGGTGGTAATTACTGCCAGCCTGTTGGCGGTATTACCGCCACTTTATCACCGACCGCCAAAGTTGTAATGAGGGCCTATATCTCTCCTCACAGAAGGTCCGAAGAGACTTGTCCCCTTTGAACATTTCAGCAGTACCAATTCCGGATGGGATTGTTTGAAATAAAGTTTATTTTGATATTTATGGGCCTACTGAGGTAATCCTAATTCCCTATGCATTTAAAATTTCAAAGACTGATGTATTTACACCTAGGGCCTCATTATAAGTTTGGCGGGCAGCCAAACTCTTTGGGTTGGAAGACTACATGTTCAGTTTTCCGCCCGCTGGCCCTATTATGAGTTTCCCGTTGGGAAACTACCCACAACATTACGAGCCGGCAGCAATGCTGCGGTGCGTCGTTTGCAACAGTGCCTATTGCTCCTTTTTTACTGCTTGTAATTCAGTCAGTGAAAAGCGTGACGAGGCTCCCCATGGGGCCCATGCACTGCCAAGTGCATAGGCAGTGCTGGGGCCCCCGTTTGGCCCCAGGCACCCTGTCTCTGCCAGCCTTTGCATGGAATTGCCATGCAAAAGGTGGTGAGCACTGGTCTTGTAATCCTTAGGGCAGCGCTGCTCGCAGTGCTGCCCTGGCGGATTAAGACCCCCGGCACCGCCAGCCCGTCGGGCAGCGAAAAAGTGGCAGAGCTAGCAGTCGGACCGTGGCGATTTCACCACGGTCATAATGGGGCTGTCGGACTGCAGCATTAGCAGCGGTCCGACTGCCACCATGAGTTTGGCAGTCCTAGGACCACCAGACTCGTAATTGGGGCCTTGGTGGTGTTTCTGATGACCGGGATGTTAAAACAGTTGATTCTATGCTGTCTGAACTGCAAGATTATACTGCATTTGAAAGTGAAGATGTGTACATGAACACAGCAAATTATGGGGAAATACTCTGTTATCATCATTGAGGAAATTACTTTCTGCACTGAGCAACTAGACACAGAGCAGTATTTATTTATACACAATGGGAACATTGTTCAACTCCACCTGTGGGGAGCCCCAAAACATATGTAAACAAATTTGCATATTTTTCTAGGCATGACACTCCAAATTCAGAGTCATATTATTTTAAATTACCATTTTCTAAAATGAAGAACATTTTGCTAACAGATACCAAATTATTCTATTCAGATTCCTTTGTTTCCCGGCTTGTTGTTGAAGGTTATGAATACTGAAAGAGTACAATAGATGTGAAAAGTGTATGTGGAACACAGGGTTGGCAAATTCAGGGTATGAAGGCTTTGTTTAGAGCATGCCTTATTACTGTACAAATTATATTTTTAAATGATACAGTTCAGCACACATCCTGCTTAGGGTTGGCAAAAATAAAAGAAATGAATGCGCTCTGTATCCCCACACAAGCCAAATTCACAAACTGGCAAACATTCCTAAATGTCACCCAAGAAGAACTGAATGCTTGGAACCAGAATGGTACCTATAATTCCAAGCATTCAAGTCCCGGCGGTGGTTATTGTAGCCTTTAGACACAAATTGATGTTAGGCACTTGTTGTTAGTTCCTCAGGGGGTTTCAAGATTAGCCAGCCAGACCGTCACTATGTCTTGGGTCAACACTCTGGTATAGTTACTGCATACAGTGTGGGAAAACTGTGCCAACAATGGTCAAGCACTAACACCTCAGCAGCAGTTAAAGAATATCTAAGTCTCCTATCAGAGGAAGTAAACTTGCAGGATTTCTTGCCAGGTCTTAGAAAACCCCGTTCTAAACGATTCCTGTACGCCATATACAATGAGATCTGGAAGCTTTCTCAAATGGAAGTGGCTGCACGTTTAAGGCAGAAAGATAAGGAAAATATGGAAAAGGCTTTAGCTGTTGTCAATAATGGCATAAATACTCTGTTCAACAGAATATATACTCTTAATAATATTGTATCATCTGCAATTGACATAATTTAGAATGACATGTCCCTTCAACAACATGGGCAAAGTCCCCTGCGTTCCATCATGCACTTAGGTTGGACATTGCAGATTCTGAAAAATGGCAGTGTCCCTCAGAAATACATAAACAGTAGTGAATTGTTTGCTGTTTTTAACTTGTCCAGGGAGCAACAGATAAGGGCTAAAAAGGAAGCAAGTTACACCATGCTTAACACTGAAAAGTTGTTAGAAAGGCTTCCATTCACCGTAGCAGATACACCATCAACAGTATGGTTAGTACATGGGGTTATAAATCTGCCAATTTTCACCTTTCATTTCACACAATATCTGAAACATTTTGCTGTGGGCAGATATGAGTGGCTAGGAGATAGTTATATTAGGAAGAGTGAGAGTTGCCTTTCGAGTTCAAATGTATGAACGGCGAAACAGGTCTTTCTGAGCGGAAGCGAATGTGAGACTACTGTAAGTCATTCAATGATTTGGAAACAGGTGTCCCTTCAAGGCTTTTATAATGTGGAGTCTGCAAACTTGCCATGGTTTCCGAAGGGTACTCCCGTCCCTTTTGGTTTGTCCAGCATTTCATAAACTTTCAAATGGAAGTTATGTAGTTCTGAACAACCAGAGTTGCTGCGGATTGTGTCCAGGAACTACCTAGGCAATTTCATTTTCTCAAATTGTAACTTATTGTGGACATGTTTTACTGCTCCCCGCACAAGAAATAAGAGTAGCAGAAATGTGGCCTCTCATCGATACTACTAATGTAAATTTTGACAAGCTGAGCAGACTAAATGCACTACTGTTCCAAAAACAAGTAGCATTGGCATCGGCCAAAGAGATGTACCCTCTCCAGATAGCAAGATCATCAGCAGAGATAAAATCCTTATTAAAAATGTAAACTATTCAATGCCTTGAGTACACTTTTTTAAGACTGCTGAGTCTAGATTTGTTTCCACCTTCCAGGCCTTCCTTGGAATTATTCCTTCAGCTATACATTCACTCTTTTCAAGTGTGTTTGGCGGATTTCCTATAACTTTGGCGCTGACTGGAGGAATACTGCTACTACTAATCCTTAATATGAAGTGGTTGTGCTTTTTCAGCTAAGAGGAGTGATGGAGCTACCACCAGTACAGCTGTGTCGTGATCATATGATGCAGTATTTTGGCTCTCCGTTGCTGGAAGAATTGGAGCACGTTTGTTCATTGTCATTCTGACCAGTCCTGTGGTGCGTGAAACCAGTCTTTCATTGCACCTGGTGCCTCTTCGAGTGTACAACGTTGGTGTGTCTTGCTGTATAGACAGTGCCTACTGTGGACAAGGAACTGTTAATGTTCCCCATGAAGGTTCATCCACGGTCAAGTCCCATGAACTGAGTTTGATTCGCGAGGCCACTTAAGGGCCGCCGCTTGGGAACTACTTGGCTCCAATGAGATTTGGCACTGTAGGTGGTGCTGCCTACGCAGGTGATCCTGGGTCTGAGACATCTGCATACTTCTGCTCCGTGGATCCTTCTGTCAATCCTGTCATCGAACTGACATCTACCGATGTGGAGTCCTTCCTGGACGCACGCACTCCCATTTGATGACTTAAGGGACCTTCCACTGGATCATACCCATTGTTGAATACATTTGACCATTGTCTTTTTCATAGGTATAGGTATAAAATGTAACACCAAACTGCCTTTTAGAAATTCGGCGTGTATTTGGCCTGCCTTGCTTGTCTTGGTTTACATTGTATCTCTTTTGTATATATTTAGCTTAGTTTTCAATTAGATTTTAGACTTTTAGCTCAGAGCATTTCTAGTTTTGGCCTCATGCACCCTCGCTAGTGAGTTAGCATCCTTGTTTCGACAATCAGGAGGGTGTGGTGAATCCATTTTATTTTCCCACCAGGACACAGGAGTTAGCTTAGACTTTGGCTTGCAGGCCTGTTGCCCCATCACCTAGTGACCT
This sequence comes from Pleurodeles waltl, assembly GCF_031143425.1. NCBI lineage: Eukaryota > Metazoa > Chordata > Amphibia > Caudata > Salamandridae > Pleurodeles > Pleurodeles waltl. The sequence goes on along the minus strand of NC_090440.1, from coordinate 315,401,216 downwards.
TTTACCTACTTAGTATGCTTTGTTTTATCTCTTTTATTATTTCTTTTAGCTTGCTTATGTTTATAAGAAATGTTTTGATTTTCATCAGTGCCGTTCTGGGAAGGTGTTGTTATCGGCATCACTGTCAACACCAGAACAGTACACGCTCTATTGGCGACAAAAATGCAAAACAACTTAATTTATGCATTGTGCTGATATGTTGTGGTTCAACCTTTTGCATTGCAGAGTTCAATCCTGAAAACTTATTTTTAATATGCTTACAAATACTGTTCCTTTGCAATGTATTGCTGCAGGTTTTCAGAGTGTGTTAGGGTGTGGTCCCTTTCCAGGGCCTTCCAGAGACTTTCCCTGCAACATGCCTGGGCGTGGTTCTGGGCTGGGCCAAGACTCTATAAAAGAGAGCCAGCCCAACTCCCAGTGCTCACTATTCAGAGGTCCCGGTGCAGAGCAGCAGCTTTTTCCTGAGCTCCTGTCCCGGCGGCCTATTTGGATCTTCCAGTCTTCTGCCCTTCATCCTTCATTGGTGATCATTGTTCCAAGCGGTAAGACGGTGGTTGGACTGTTCCGACACAGTTATTGAGAATTTTCATATTCTTGGTTTAATTCTTAAATGAGTAACAGATTACTTGCGCGCTACCATTTCTTGACATTTATATGGTAGTTTACAAATAGGCAAGACGCGCGATTTGTTTCAGAAAGGTTTGACTTTGTTATTCATTGTGTGCTACCATTTCTTGACATTGGCATGGTGGCTTAAGAATCGGCAAGACGCGCGATTTGTTTTATGGTATTTAAACATTGTTGTCCATTGCGCGCTACTATTTCTTGACATTTACATGATGTTTTACGAATTGGCAAGACGCGCAACTGGTTTCATGAGGATTTAACTTTGTTGTTCATTGCGCGCTACCATTTCTTGACATTTACATGGTGGCTTAAGAATCGGCAAAAGAAGCGCAATTCGTTTCATTGTACTTTGATTTTGTTATTTATTGTGAGCTGTTATTTCTTGACATTTACATCGTGTTTTACGAATCGGCAAGACGCGTGATTCGATTAATGATGATTTGACTTTGATATTCATTGTGTGCTACCATTTCTTGGTATTTTACATGGTAACACTCGAATCGGCAAGACGCACGATTCTTTCCTCGAGTTTATTTCATGTTTATTGTATGCCACTATTCTAAGATATTTATTATGTAATATTCGAGTTGACAAGTTATGTGATTTGTTTCCTGAATCCATATTGTGTTATTCATGGTGCACAATCCTTTTATGGTGTTTACTATATATATATATATATATATATATATATATATATGCAATATGCGCAATTTGTGTTGAAACATTTTAAGAGTACTCAGAAGGCCAGAGTTTCTAGATGCAATATTGTATGGTCCTAGTATACATTCTCAAAACAGGATTTATATGACTGGTTTAAAATTTAGTCAGAATGTTTTTTCTGATTCTCATGTAAAGGAAAGTACTTGAATAACAAAGTTTTCATTTAATTCATCTTGATTCCCTTACAGGTATCCGGCCATCTTGAAACTTAGTCATTTTAAACTTAACTCTTAGATTGTTCATGTTTTCAGAGTGACTAGGCTTAGAATCATAGTCTAGTATTGATTTCAGGAGATATCATTTTCATATTGTGTGTTCTAACCTTTTTCTTACTACAGGTCTCCTTCCCAGCTGTTCCCTTCCTAATCCCCTCTTCCCCTCTTGAACTCTCGCAGTCTCTGTGATTTATCTATCAGAGTGTTGGAGCTGTTCAGTGGTGGACGTGTTGGGAACGTGCACAGACCCCGAGGATCTGGTGACCCTGACAGTCACTATCAGTTATACAAGTAGGTAGTGTCATCATGTTCCTTTCTCACATGTGATAGGAACATCATGTGCAATCGTTAGGGACTGTTTATGCAATTACCAATACAAGTCTGCCACATTATGAGTTGTTTAGGAACATACCTACCTCAGGGATCCTACAAAAGCTGTATAAATACAGCTCACATGGACAAAGGTCCTTAGAGGGATTCCTTCCAGATGCCATCTATGCTGCACGTCACCTTGCTGCAGAACTCAGCCTTTGTGTCACCATGGAGTATGACCTAGAGACCTCATTCCAAGGTAACAAGTGTTGGGGGTTGCTTCTCATGGACATAGTACTGGCAGATTAGGTTTATTGTATCTAGCTCCTGTTAGGGTAGAGTTTAGGATTTTTTGGTTAGGAACTTTGTATCTTATGTCCATTGTGAGATGGTGGAGGTTTTCATATTCACAACTCTCATCTTCACAATTCTGCTTGTATTACTGTTCATTATCCTAATCATTGCAGCAGATGCATTTTATCGTAGATTGCAGTCTTTTCAATAAATATATTGAAAACTCTCCTGCATCTCCTTCATTGCCTATGTGTGTATGAGTCTTATTGCTCACAAGAGAAAAGGGTAACTTCCATTCCACAACGACTTACCAGAGAGGTCTAATTTAGAGTCCATGCACAAGGCTGCTAGAAATCACCTTAACTGTCTGAGTTTTGGTGAGGTACTGCTTATGAGCTGGGAGGGCTGGGCCGACAGCTGAGATCTGTTGTAGGAGTGACTCAGTTGCCTACAAACAAAACTAAACCAGCAGTCTTGCAAAGAAGCAAGAGTCCAACTACGAACTCTTTATAGTGGATGCAAATCAACAATTGAGCCTCTCTTTGATAACAGGACCCCCAAGTCTCATTATATTTCTGAGGCCGATTCCCTTACCCACTTTAACACATAGCTGTGTTTTTTTTTCTTTTTTAGAGGGAATCAACTGCAGGAGTTATTGATAGAGCCATGAGATTTTTTTGCGCGCACGTTATTTAGATACTCTAGGGGTGCGATGCTGTACTGGCAAGCTGAACGCATGGGGACTGCCTGTCTAATGAAGTGCCTGACTCAGTTCAGTTGGCACAAGTTTAGTAAATAAGTCATCACCTGACCGCAAATCATTCTCATAAAAAAAGTCACCCTAAGTGGGGGAGCGCCCCTGAATCCAGCAGAAAGAGTTAGGGTACGACACACCCAGGATGAAGTCAGGATTGTGCGTCGGGGAAGGGGGTTGGTGGTGAGTCTAAATGGATAAGTCAAGAATGCACTACAGTGCCATACCTCTCTCCAGTAGGTCAGAAGTAGTAAAGTCAAAGACAGTAGCGGGGGGATTGTGCACTAAATGATGTCAGGAGCCATAGCAGCCCCAACAGAGGGGAGGGTGAAAAAACCTGCTCCACTTGAACCCATGGTTTCCTGTCAGTGTCATGGTTCCAGTCCAGGGAGAGGCAGAGTTATGCCATTAGAACATTAAGTACAAACATCGGGGCAGCCTAAACCACCCTCCGAGACCGATTTGCTCAGTACTGCTCTCCCCACTCTTGGGCACTTGCCTCCGTATATAAAGCTAACATTTTCACGCAAATATGCTTAAGAAGCAAGAAGGGAAGGGTTAGTGGAAGAGTCTGTAGAACACATAACACTCAAGGCATGAAGTTCATTGTAGGAAGCTGGCTCTCTCTATGGTGCACTAGAAAGAAGTACACTATGCAGAAAGCTCAGTGGATCCTCAATTGGTAGCAGAGGCAAAAGTAGGCAGGATTAATGCTTTATTTTGTGTCCATGTGAGCGAGCAGTTAGGGTTATCAGAGGGTAGTACTAAGCATTTGTTGTACTCACAGAGGCAGTAAATGAAATACACACTCAAAGAATAAGTCAGTGACCAATTTATGAAAATAACACATGTTTTTATATATACTTTAAACTCAAGAACTTTGCTATAAGATAAGTACGTTTTCAAGCATAAATACTTTTCAGTTTCAAAAATTGACATTGCAATTTCAGAGTACTTCAATGTTAACCTATGGGAGGAAAACACAGTTAGCAAACAGGCACTTATTGATGACTCACGGGACCAATCTTGTAGGCTTAAGGTAAGTACTGGGCAATGGTCAGGACCACTCCAACAGGTCACTCCAGGCAGCACTGTGGTGGGCGGGTGCAGTACGCATCGGGTGCCCAATGTATTTTCAATAGGGATTGGTCTCCATGGATTTAGACTGCAGGCTCCAGCTGGGGCGAGGGGAGCCAAGGGGTCAGTAGAGAGCAACCAACAGGTAGTTCACAAATGTGGGGTGCTTGGGGGATGTAGGTGCACCTTTGGTCCTCTTCTCCAATGCCCAGGGACGACGGATGCAGGGGTGTCCTTTGGCGTTTCTGGTGATTCTCTTCTTTGTCCTTTTCTTCTCAGGTCATCAGGATCTGAGTTCTAGCGTTCAGGGATGCCTCCTAAATACTCAATTTAGGGGCCTTACAGGGAGTGCCAGGTGGTGGCTAATGGGATGGCCACCTTTAAGGTGACTACACCCTTACTATGCCCACTGCGGCTGGGAAGTGGGCATAACCCTAACCTCAGTGACCTAATTCATTCCAAACAAATAATGAAGAATTTAAAAAGTGGTGTCCACTTCAGCTCGTCCACCTTAGGGGAGGGACTGGCTTAAAGTGGACACACCTTCTAATCTGCCTTCTGCCACCAAAAGTGGGGTCAGGACGGGGGGTTGGTCATCTCCACCATCTGGAGAGCCCTTGGTCTCATTACAAAGGTAGCTAGGCCTTTGAAGCTTCCCAAACTGGAATGTCCATCCTGTCTAGGTGAGGTGCTAACACCCCTACCCAGTGCAGGCTGTTGTCTCTGGCCCTCAAAAGCGCTGGCTCTCACCTGTGGGGGTTGGGGGACAGAGGTGACTGAACTGGTTAGGACCAGACAGTCAATAGACTAGTAGCTGGTAGGTTTTCAGGGGGCACCTCTAAGGTGCCCTCTGGGTACATTTATTAATAAATCCCTCACTGGAATCAGGGAGGGTTTATTAATATGAGATATTTGATACCAAACATTCCTGGGTTCAGAGAAGCCATTGTGCAGCTGGGAAACTCGTAGTGACAAATGTTCAGCACATGTATTTACAATGGCTTCCCTGGTCACTTACTATGTCTGAGAATAGACAAATAGATAGCAGGATCATATCTGCTTGTGTAGATATGCCCTCACATGTAATATAATGCACCCTTACGTGGGTCTGTAAGGCCTGCTAGAGAGTAACTTACATATAATATATGCAGTGTTAGGGGACATGGCACATAGGTTGTGTGCCATGTCATGTTTTGTATTTTGGGAGCACCTTGTCATGCAGGGTGCAATGGCAAACTGCAAAAGGTTGGTGATGAGTTGCTCAGAGTGGAACAAGTCGGCTGCAGCTCTGAGGGCCCCTCTTTAGTAATCTTGCCCTAGGTGCCAGAGGTACCATTTACTACAGACTTACAGGGGGGGTGGGGGTGAATGGCCTGGTCATGTGGGGATCAAGTGAGCAGCTGTCTTGTTTTAGGGAAGGGACATTGGCTCTTGGGACCTGGTAAGCAGGAACCCAGTGCCCTTCAGTTGAAGTTGCATCTAAAAACCAGACAATAAGTCGGGAGGGGGGGCACTCCAACCAGAACCCAGCTCCCCACATTCATTTTTGAACTATTAAGTCTGCCAATCACGAGATTTCAAGTTTCACCCAACAATACAAGTCCTTAAGAAGGGATGTGAGGAGGAGGAGGTATATGTTGCAGGTGTATAAGTCCTTCATTAGAGGCGGCAAGTGATATGTAATGGCTGGCATTTCCCTCTAGAAGGCTATTTTGGGGATCAGGAGCTCCCATGCCCTGTGATTTTGGAAAATTTATTTTGAAGCCCAGTACCTGAGAGAAGGCGTTCAATCAGAGATAGAAACATGATGCTGGGGTTCGTTATGAAGCAGAGCATGTCATCGGCAAATAAGGCAAACTTATGTTTGATGCCATCGACCACCATGTCACTGGCATGAGGGTCAGCTTGTACCTTTGCTACAAACAGTTCCATCATGAGGGCAAAAATTGAGGAGGAAGGTAGGCATGCCTGGCAGGTACCTTGCGCAAGCCGTATTAGTTCGGAGAAAAAGCCATTGATTTTGAGCTCAGCTGTAGGTTTCCGAAAGTTGCCAGGTATAAATGTTTTCATTTTGGGGCCTAGGTGGATTTTATCTAGAACTTTAGTGAGACAGTTACAGTCCACCCTACCAAACGCCTTCTCTGCATCAAAGGATAGAAGAGCCATAGGTTGGTGTTGCCGCTCAGTTACTTCCATAAGGGCAACCACCAGCCACATATTGTCATTTGTTTGCCTATTGTGGATGAAGCCTGATTGTTTTGGGGCAACTAGTCGTGGTGCAGGTGGGCAATCAGAATGGAAGCAAACAGCTTCACATCGCAGGTGAGGAGCACAATAGGCCTGTAGGAAGGGCACTGTGAGACAGGGTTACCTGGTTTCAGGAGGAGAGTAATGTGTGACTCTAGCATAGTATTGGTAACCACTCAGGATGGCAAAAATGAATTAAAGACATATACTAAAAAAGCAAAGGCCTTACAAGAAGTGTTTGTATAACTATCAGAGCCAGGTGCCTTAAATGAAGGGATACCATCAACTGCCTCCATGCCCTCGTCTGGGGTAATATCTTTCTCCAGAAGGCATAATTCTTCAGATCTATCAGGGAGGCTATGTGCTTAGGTAATCATCTTGATGCTGGTCATCAAGCCATTGGGCCTGATAAAGAGTCAAGTACTAATTGCTAAAAACTCTAGGATTTTCTCTGCCTCTCGACGTAGGTGACTCTCGTTGTCCACTAGTTCTCTAAAGTGATTAGGGGTAAAGTGGATGCGTAAATTATGCACTGGGAGTCTATCCACTGTGTCCTCCATTTCATATGTTTGGTTGATGTAGAGCAGCTTTATGGCTGCCAATTTAATTAAGAGGTGTTCAAGCTCACCTCTCAGCTGGCATAGATCCCTCAAAGTCCTGTGGGAGCTGCATTCCCTGCATCCCGCCTCCGCTTGTCGTATCGGAGTCTCTAATTCTTGTTGGTGCCCATTCAAAGGCTGCCGTATGCAAGATAAGTTCTCCCCGGAAAACTGCTTTTGCCACAACCCATAGGGTCACAGGCAACACATCTCCAGTATCATTGGCAGGAAAATAAGGTTCTATGGTTTCTTTGATATGGTCGCGGAGGGCAGTTCCCTAAGACCAACATCATTAAGGATCCATGGTCAAAGGAGTGGACATTGTGGGGTCACCAAGTTAAGTGTCATCACCACTGGGGTATGGTCAGAGATAGCGTTAACGTCAATTTTAGTGTCAATAAGACTGGGCAGCAAAGACTGAGAAATAAAAAAAAATCAATTCTTGAATATGTCTTGTATACCCTGGGTCAGGTTTATCCCGACAGGGATGGGAACGGTCCAGACTGTGATCTAAGGGAACATTAAAGTCACCCCCAAGCATTATGTTGCCTCTAACATGGAAAATGGGTGACTCTCGAAAAAAGGTCAGTGTAGAAATCCTCTCTATCTCCATTGGGTCCATAAATTGAGGTGATGGAGAGTCAGTTAAAGCCAAATGTGCCCCGCATGCCTGTCATCCCTTGTGGTCCGTGCAAGAGCTGTCTAGGGTGAAGGTGAGGTCATGAAGAAGTAAGATAGCCACTCTCTGGGACTTACTGGTATAGCAAGAGTGGAACTGTGTGGCATACCAATATGAGTGGGGGCGTTTACTGTCAGCTCGGAGATGCGTCTCTTGCAGAAGTGCCACATCCACCTCTGTCGGCATAGCCAATTTATTAATGCCCTATGTCTGAGCATGGTGTTGAGGCCCTGGATGCTAAGAAATACTACGTGAAGGATGGTCATATGTAGATGTATGTGTGTAATCTCAGAGTCTCCAAAATAAAACAGCGTATGTGTGTTGTTCCTGCATTCTGGCTTAGCATTATGCACGTATGTGTCGGCAACAATAACAAGTTAACAAAAAGAAATAACTGGCAGTAAAAAGAGTGAAATTGGCCAGGTGGCGAAGAGCCAACGGGCCACCAGTCCACAGACAGACAGATATTAAATTAGAAAACAAAGGTTAACAGAAATAGGAACACGTGCACAAGAAGACCACTGTAGAAAGCAATACAATAGAGAAGGGGTGGGCTTGTAATTAGTCCCATGTGCCCCCCCGCCATTCACATAATCAAGATGAGGAAGAAAAATCAAGTAATTGGCTGGAGAAGAAGAAAATGAGTCCCCCCCCTTACCCCCAAACTATCCCAGAGCGAAAGAAAAATGCAACAATCTCCCTGCCAAGAAGGGCCAGGTGATCAAGGCAGCGTGTCGTCATTGGATGAAAGGGGATGTTGTGCCTTAGCAGCCTGTTGTTTTTGTTTCAGTGCTTTTCTCTTGGCCTGGAGTGAGGGCTGAAAGAGCCAGCCAACCTCCGCCCCCATCTATAAGGGCAAGGTCTCGTGATTCCGAAGGCTGGTCTACATCAGGTGCGGGGAGACAGGCAGAGCGCCTCAATAAAGTGAAGGTGAAGCGGGAAACCCCAGCAATATGAAATCTTGTTGCACTGTAGGTGGTAATGTCTCTGAAGTCTTTACGGTGGACTAATATGTTGGCAGATACCTTCTGAAATAACGATAATGAGTCACCACAGAAGATAATCAGCTCCTATTGTCATGCAGCCTTCAGAATCTGCTCTTTTTGATGAAAGTAGTGTACTCAGGTCAGAGTGTCCAGAGCCAAATTCTTTTGCTGTTGGAAGGCAGAATACACCCTGTGAGTGCTGTCTAGGAGAACCGGTGATTCGTCAAGATGCTGCAGAAGATGGGCAAAAAGGGCCTGGACCTGGGACTCAAATCAGCTGATGAAATAGAGGCAGCCAGGTCCGAATGCGGATCATCTATCTTGTCCCGTAATGCCAGTTGCCCCCTCTCCAATTTTTCTATGTAACCCATCCTATGAACATTGTCAAGGATATGACCGACCACTGTCACCTCCACAGTAGTCAGACAAGCGTCTGTCTGATGCAAGGATTGATCAAGATCAGAGCTGGCTCTAGTAAAATCTTGGCAAAGGGAAGGGAGGGCCTTACAAAATTCAGCAAGCAAAAGCTGGATGTCGTCCTTAGTGGCAGGAGTATGCAAGTCTGAGCCCTCACTTGGAGCTGGGAGTCACTCACCGACGGGTGGAGAGGATCCGGCTTATGAAGAAATTGCGAATTGAGGAGGAGTGTTGAGGATTGGATTTATGTGCCGCCACAATAGGACATGGAGGACTTATGTAATTGCCCACTTATTACCCTGTTTTAATAAAGTGTTTGTGTCTCTTTGACTTTTCTTGGCTGTCATTTTTAAGTTAATGGCATATCATACCATGCTTGAAATCCTTAGCATGGTTGATAATCCCGTCTGGAGTTTTGTCTTCTTTTTTTTCAAGAATCGTGTCCTATTCAAGCAATTATATTTTTGCGAATATAGAGGTGCTCAGTAAGTCTTGGAATTTATCTTTCCTTGCGGTGTTTTGGGTCATTGCTATTTCACATTACTGGTGATTCACAAACTTCATCTTTGTTGGATGTTCTTCCTCCACATGAGCGACCTACGTGTTGATACTTCAAATCACTCAACGGTTATTTCTCACTTCATTTTTGGTAGGGATGGTTCTATCATTTTTTTTTTGTTCAATGCCGGTGTATATTGTACTTGTATTATTTAATTCCCCTTATCTGATCTTCACTCAAACTATGAGTCCTGAAGATGGTCCTATTGACATATGCAACTCGAACCAAAACATCAACACACAACCCATTTCATTATAAGCTCTTCATGAACAGTGGAATATTCCCTGACGGAGGGAGTTTTTGTATATGAGCTTTTGACTGAGTTACTCCCACATGGACTGTTAGCTCATGCCTCCTTGATTTGATTATAAGACTTTTGCCTTATCCATGTTTGGTTGAAGGTTTTACTTTGTGTACCGCTTTGCAATTGGATTTGAATATTTTCTTACTCTTTCAAATATATTATTGAATGTATTTATATAACTGCCTCCCCAATTTATTTGAGTGACTTATGCATTTATTTTTTACCATTACAATGTATTCTGATGTTATATTTTGAACATCCTACAATTAATGTTAATTTAATAATACGTTTTCACTTAAATAGTCCCTTGTCGGTACTTGTTTACCTTTATTATTCATACCCACACCTACAAGGGCATACTGGGTTGTCCTTCTGTAGTTACTTTGCCATTACAGGACCAACACAACAAAGTTCACTGCCATCTGTGAATGTCAGTGAAATAATTCAAAGTCTCTGCAGTAAGCTCAGTAGCACACCTCTAGAGCCTATGGATAGGGCCCGAACGAACGTGTCTAGGAAACAAGGCGCAATATGCTTTGCATTAGGCTGTTGATTATCTCAGTCTCACCCAGTACCAGGATATCAGCAAAGCCATCAGAAAAGGGTTAGCCCCAGTTGTGGATAGATATGGAAAGGTCTATGGCCCTCATTACAACCCTGGTGGTAAATCCCGCTTACCGCCGTGCAGAAGACCGCCAACATTCCGCTGCGGCTGCGGAATTCTGCTACAGCTATTACGACCCACAGCTCGGAATCCGCCATAATACAGACACCCACACAAGTCCGCCACACCAAAGGTCAGTGATAAACTGGCGATAACAAAACCGACACCGTCACGCCAACAGGAATACGCCCACACTATCACGATCCACGAATTAATGTGGCGGTCTTTCAACCGCGGTATTTCATAGGCGGTACACACAGCCGCGCTCAAAATACACACACATTTACAAAACACAACCACATTAGACCAATCAAAATACACACACCTAACACACATACACACACCACACCCACACACCCAATCCAACACAAAACACACACCCACAAACCCTTACTTCCAGAATTCAGAAACTATGCCAGAGAGAGACACCACCATAAACAACACCAGCATCCACAGACACACAACACCATCACATACACAACATCCACACACCTCAAACAACACAAACCAACACATCCCCTCACACATCACAACACACACCACCTTACACATCACCCACACCACTTCATGGCACCTCAATAACACCCCAGGTTCTCTGAGGAGGAGCTCAGGGTCATGGTGGAGGAAATCGTCTGGGTAGAGCCACAGCTATTCGATCACAGGTGCAGCACACCTCCATTGCAAGGAAGCTGGAGCTATGGCGAAGAATTGTCGACAGGGTCAATGCAGTGGGACAGCATCCAAGAACTAGGGATGACATCAGGAAGAGGCGGAACGACCTATGGGGGGAAGGTGTGTTTCGTGCTGCACAGAGGACTGGCGGTGGACCCCCACATCCTCCCCCACAACTAACAACATGGGAGGAGCAGGTCTTGGCAATACTGTATCCTGATGGTCTCGCAGGAGTAGCTAGAGGAGTGAACTCTGGTAAGTCAACTCTTTACTACCTTATCCCCCCACCTTACCTGCATGCCATCACATGCTCCCACCCTCACCCCCATCACTCCAACACCTCACATATGCCCCACCATGACAACCCACCCATCCCAATACCAAGCCCTGCATGCAACACCAAAGCATTGACAAAAAAAACTCCATAGAAATAAAGCATTTTAGCTTGTTTATGATTATAGTCTGCATTGCTGTTTTACACATGTATATATGAATTTAGTATGAAAGATATGTCTACTAAAAATGCTATATATTTTTTTTTTTCGTGCATATTTCATACTTTATATGTGTGTATTTTATACATGCTCCGGGGTCCCCGCACGAGGGCGGGAATATTCAATGTTTATGACTATTGATGAGGATCCCCTGGAAGAGAATCATGCCTTTACACCCCTGCAGGACCCCTACCCAACGCAACCAGACAGGAGGTACAAGACATATCCAGTCCCCCCACAGAAGAGACTCACAGTGATGACAGCAGCTCTGCACAACTGGATCAAGATGACCAGCCCAGCCCATCCAGGACCTCGGGACAGTCGGTTCCCCTGACACTGGCACAAGCCACCACAGAGCCTCCCCCCTCAGGAAACACCACCACAGCACCCACCCAACGGGCCGATCCCTCTGTCCCCAGGATACGTCAATCAGCAGTGTGTCCACCACTACAGGGAACCAAGGGAAACCCACCAACCCAAGAAAATCAGGGACCTGGGGGCAGTGGCAGTGGGCACACGGTTGAGGGGACAGAGGCACAGGATAACAGGGAAGCTGGGAGGACTGCTGTGTGACAGGGGGAGGACAGGCCCACTCTCCACGAGGCACTCTCCAACATCATGGGAGCTTACCATCATTCCCAGGAGACTATGACAACGGTACTGGCCAAGTTTCAGGAGGCCTGGCGGTTGCAGGAGGAACACTATCTGGGGATCAGGGAGGACCTGAAGTCCATTAACAACACCCTGGTCACCATTGCATGGGTGCTGCAAGACCTTGGCAACACCAGGAGGGACACTGTGGCACAACAAGGGGCCCCTGACACTAGACTGGACGATGAACAGCCCTCCACCTCCGCCGGCGCTAGTGGACAGGAGGCACCACCACAGGAACACGACACCAGCACCCCACCCCCTGTAGATGGAGAACCACACCGCAAACGGTCCCTGAGATCCAGGAACAAGACAGAGAACATTGCCAAGACCCCCGCCAGGAAATGAGACCCCCTGAATGTCACCCTTCTGTCCCACTTTGTCACCCTGTCCATCCTCCAATTGCCATTGCTCCACTTCCTATGCCACTTTGGACAATGCACCTGTGAAACAAATAGACTGGACTCTGCCATGGACACTCCTTCACCATCCTCCCTGCCCATTTTACAACCCCCTCCACTTATTTGCACAGAAATAAACACACTTCAATCACAAAACAATCTGGGGTCAGTCTGTGCTTTCACAAACGTGTAATTGCAATAACCATGGAATATAGCAATGTCAATTTACTTGTGCACATACCGATGTAACACAGCTGTAGGTCTGGAGGAAATATAGCAGAGGGCACAAAGTGGGACCCACATCTGTGAAATGGAAAGGCAAAGTGACGCATCACGGTCCATAGACTGAGTGTAAAAGACAGACTTATGCTAGCTCCAATAATAGTATGAAATATGGAAGGCAGTGACATCTTCTTACCTGTGTCTCACTGGAAGTATTGCATGATTATGTTGTTTCTGTTGTCGATATCCTCTTCTTCTGCCACCTCTTCTTCACTGTCCATAGGCTCCACAGCTGCAACAAGACCACCATCTGGCCCATCCTCCTGCAGAAAAGGCACCTGGCGTTGCAAAGCCAGGTTGTGCAGCATACAGCAGGCCACGATGATCTGGCACACCTTCTTTGGTGAGAAGTAGAGAGAACCACCTGTCATACGGAGGCACCGAATCTGGCCTTCAGGAGGCCGAAGGTACGTTCAATCACCCTCCTAGTTCGCCCATGTGTCTCATTGTAGTGTTCCTCTGCCCTTGTCCTGGGATTCCTCACTGGGGTCAGTAGCCATGACAGGTTGGGGTAACCAGAGTCACCTGCAAATATCGAGGGACAACTGTTAGACACACACTAACTCTTAGGGTCAACCCCATACCCAGACACCTATTCACACTGTATAGGGTCCTTGTCCTCACCTACAAGCCACACACGGTGCCTCTGGAGTTGACCCATCACCTAAGGGATGCTGCTATTTCTCAAAATGTAAGCGTCATGCACTGAGCCAGGAAACTTGGCATTCACATGGGAGATGTACTGGTCTGCCAAACACACCATCTGCACATTCATAGAATAGTAGCTCTTCTGGTTTCTGTACACCTGTTCACTCCTGCGGGGGGAGGTACCAATGCCACATGTGTCCCATCAATGGCACCAATGATGTTGGGGATATGTCCCAGGGCATAGAAGTCACCTTTCACTGTGGGCAAATCCTCCACCTGAGGGAACACAATGTAGCTGCGCATGTGTTTCAGTAGGGCTCTGGACAACACGTTAGAGAACATTGGCTGGGACATCCCTGATGCAATGGCCACTGTTGTTTGAAAGGAACCACTTGCCAGGAAATGGAGTACTGACAGGACCTGCACTAGAGGGGGTATCCCTGTGAGATGGCGGACAGCTGACATCAGGTCTGGCTCCAACTGGGCACACAGTTCCTGGATTGTTGCACAATCAAGTCTGCAGGTGACTATGATGTATCTCTCTTCCATTGTCGAGAGGTCCACCAGCGGTCTGTACACCGGTGGATGCCGCCATCTCATCACCTGCCCCAGCAGACGTGCCCTATGGAGAACAGCGAGCAGAGTCAGCCAACACTGAGGAATCACAAAATGTAATTTGCACACATTAATTAATCCGCAATGTGCCTGTAACTGTGTGTATTCAAGGACTACATTGGTGTGACGCAGTTATTATTAATGCAATGTGGCACCCTGAAATGGCAGCTACCTGACCTGTAAGGTGGGACAAGGGGATATGAGGTAACTGCGCTGGCGTTGTACACCTTCGCGGTAGGCGGTCGAAGACTGCAGCGCAATTCTGCATTGGTTAATATTGGACCCTATGGGTCTGAGGAGCCAATGACGATGTACGCCGGCGGTGACGGTACGCACTGCTGCGGATGTGACTGCCATTTTCTGTCTGTTCACTCACTTGATACCTGACCTTCAACAGGAGAGGACCTACACTGCAAGTGCTGCTGTGACCTGTGTCTGGAAGCGACGATGGCTACAGTGTCTGGGGAAAGGGCCCCTGCCTTCACTTTGGAGAAGTTGGAGAAATTAGTGGATGGGGTCCTCCCCCAGTACACACAACTGTACGGTCCTCCAGACAAACAGGTGAGTACACTGTGAGCATGCTGCATGGGCAATGCCTGTTTGGAGTGGTGTGGATGGAAGATACATGGGGGAGGCTGAGGTCTGCATGTGCGGACTGTGAGTGCATGTGCATCAGGGCAAGGGTGGGAACGGGGGCCAATGAGTAGGATGGTCCGGACGGGTAAAGAATTTATTTTCCCCCTGTACCATTCCTCTAGGTCAGCGCCCACAAGAAGAAGGCTATTTGGCGTGCCATCACCATGGACGTCCGGACCCTGGGGGTCCACCACAGATGGAGCACCCACTGCCGTAAAAGATGGGAGGGCCTGCCCTGCTGGAGCAAGAAGACGGCGGAGGCCCAGCTGGGGATGGCCTCCGAACGTGGGAGGGGTGCCTGTCGCACCATGACCCCCTGATGTTCCGGATCCTGGCGGTGGCGTATCCGGAGTCGGATGGCCGCTTGAGGGCATCACAGCAGCCACAAGGGGGTGAATACACTCTCATTCAGCTGACTCTGAGCGCATTACGAGGTGTCTGGGTGGGGGAGGTGGGCAGTGGGTTCCCCTAGGCCAGGGCGAGTTTGGTAGGCAAGGTCCCTTGTGGGGCTGGCTATGTGACACCCAACCCCACTAGTGGTTAGTGCCATCTACACCTAGTCTGTCTCCTGTGACTTCAAGGTGTGCAGCAATCGGGCTTAGGCCTTGTACCCCATGGGCATGTGATTAATCTAGGAACTATAAGTGAATGGCGTAGTGCAGAGGGCTGCTATGTCTGTTGTGTCCGCCAACGGTAGTGGTGTTGCATGCACTCAACATGTCTTTCTCCTGTCTTTCCCCCCTTTTTGTGGTCTCCCTGTTCTTGTGTGCAATAGCATCATCAGGCAGCGGCATTGGCACCAGAGGAGGAGGGAGATGCATCCCACGTGGCCCTGGGGGGGTGAAACAACAGAGTCTGAAGCCACCAGTGGGATGGAGGGCGAGGGAAGCTCCACGGCGGAGACAGGAGCAGAGACCAGCGACAGCGACTCCTCTTCTGATGGGAGCTCTCTTGCAGTGGCGGGCCCCTCTGTGTCCCCACTGCATCAACAGGTACAGCTGCCACCCCCCCTACCAGCACCGCCCTCCCAGCAGCCCCTCAGCGTGTGTCCCATGCCCGCTCACCCAAGAGGGTGGGCATCTCCTTCCCCCCAAGCACCTAAGGCTCTGTCCCAGTCAGCCCTGCTGCCCCAGTGAGGAGGCTACTGACCTCCTGAGATCCCCACTGTTGGGCAGTCTACCATTCTGAATGCCATCCAGAGTGTTGAGAGGCATTTGCAACAAACAAATGCATACCTGGAGGGCATTAATTCTGGCCAGGCAGCCCAACAGAGGACATTTCAGGCTCTGGCCTCAGCACTGATGGCAGCCATTGTCCCTGTGTCCAGCCTCCCCCCTCCAACCTCCTCCACCCAATCCCCAGTACCTCAGCCTACACAAGCACACAATCAGACCAGCATGCACACACATCAACACACAAGAGTGGCTCAGGCAAACATAAGCACCACGCATCCCACAGGCACTCAGACAAGCATCATACCCATGCACACATACCAGAATCCATTCCCCCAACTGTGTCCTCCTCCTCCACGTCTCCCTCCTCTCTCCCAGTCTCATCTCCACTCACACCTGCATGCAGTACATCCTCAGCCACTACCTCCATCACCAGCACGCCCATCACCACACACCGCTCAAGTGCACTCACCACCCCCACTACCATTCACACATCCCCAGTGTCCTCTCCCAGTGTGTCAGTGAGCCCTCCTCCCAAAGTACACAAACACAGGCACACACCCACCCAACAGCCATCCACCTCACAACAGCCTCCAGCCCATGAACCTTCACCCAAATTCAGCAGATGTACACCTCCTACATCCACTACCTCTTACTCCACTCCCAAACCCCCTCCATCTACCCGTCCCAGTGTATCTAAAAAACGTTTCCTGGCTAACATTGACCTCTTCCCTACACCTCCCCCCCGTCCTTCCCATAGGGCCAGGCTTTCCAGGTCCCAGCCCAGCACCTCAGCCACCACATCCCCAGGCACAGTGGTACGAGCAACTGCGGGGTCATGGAGTGCGCCAGCCATCAGGGCTGCCAGTGTGCAACAGAGCGAGGGAAAGGACACTCCGCCACCTGCCAAGGTTAAAAGGATGCCTACATCCCAGAGGGAGAAGACGAAAACACCTGCCACCAAGGGGTCAGCAAAAACAAAAGGAGATAGTGGCAAGACAACTGCGCCACCGACAAAGGTGGGGAAGGGCCGAAAACAGAAGGGCAGGTCAGGTGGCTATTTTTTTTAGGCACATCTGTCCCCAAGGGGGGCAGAAGCCACTTAGACACCAGGGATAGTATGTGTGTGTGTGTATTAGGGGATGGGGGCAGCCCGTTGGGCAAGGCTTGCCCCCCCTTTGGGGGCACATGTATCAAGGGCATTTCTGCCCCCCTGGGGGCAGACCGGCCTATTATTTTTAAGGCTGATTTGACCCCAAGGGGGGGGGGGCAGAAACCACTAGAACGCCAGTTATTTTTTTAATGTTTTGTTTATGTGGGGGGGCGTCCCCTTGGGCAAGGGGGGCATTCATCTGTTGCCCATTTTTGTTCCCCTTGGGGGCAGATGGGCCTATTTTTCTTTAGGCCCATCTGCCCCCAAGGGGGGGGGGGCAGAAGCCACTTGGGCACCAGGGATAGTGTGTGTGTGTTTTTTTGTTTGGGGGGTGGCCCCTTGGGCAAGGGTCGCTCCCCATGGGGACACACTACTAAATGTTTGTAGGTGGTGTACTAAATGTAGGTTTGTGTGTGAAATTGTCCTTAGATTTGTGCACAATGATATTTGTGTTGTCTTATTTCTAATTTGCTTTTCTTTCTTTCTTTTTAGTGGGATATCATTGGTGATTGCTGTATCTGTGCAGAGTAGTTGCTGGTGAGTCAAGCTTTTTCAGGCAAGTGAGAGGTATAGTTTTTGAGTTTATAACTCTTACAGATAAAGTAACACTTTATTACTTATTTTACACAGGGCTGGTTGTTGGTGGTGCATTTGTCCAGTTAATTTTCGTAGGAAAGATCATGGCTAGCCGCAGGATGCCCACTCAGCAGGTGGTTGGTATGCTTTTTGAGTCATTGTCTCATCGTGATTATGAGACGGACTCTGCATCTGAGGCAGAGGAGGAAGTGAGAGATTCTGGCAGTGAAGATTCTGTTGGAGAGGAATCTTCTGATGAGGAAGATGAAGGGCCTGTTTTAGAGGAGGACACTGATGTGCCATTAGTGCAGCAACTGGGGCTGAAAGGTTTCCCGTTAGAAGACCTGAACTCTGGGTTGCCCCAAACATGGAGCAGCCAGAGTTGCCTGACTTTACTGGTCTACCGGGGTGTAGAGTCAATATAGATAACTTTTTGCCTGTCAATTTCTTTGAGTTATTTGTGGATGATGTGTTTCTGGAAGAGATTGTTGAGCAGACTAATTTGTATGCGGAGCAGTATTTGAGGGACAACGCTGCTAGACTTAGGCCACACTCTAGAGCTACCCAGTGGATTCCCACAAATTTGGAGGAGATGAAAAGGTTTTTGGGTTTGACTCTTTTGATGGGGTTGATAAGGAAGCCATCACTGGCTTCTTATTGGTCTACTAGTCCCTTGATGGCAACAGCTATATTTCCTGCAACCATGAGTCGTAATCGGTATTTGCTTCTTCTTAGGATGCTCCATTTTATTGACAATGCATTAGCCTTGCCACGAGATCACCCTGATTCTGACCGTCTTTTTAAGATTTGGCCTGTCCTTGATCATTTTGTAGATCGGTTTTCAGAGATCTATGTTCCAGGCAAAGAAATAGCTGTGGACGAGTCTTTGGTCCTCTTCAAGGGTCGTTTGGTTTTTAGGCAGTACATTCCTAGCAAGAGGGCACGATATGGAATTAAATTGTATATGCTGTCTGAAAGTAGTACAGGATATGTGTATAGTTTCCGTGTCTACATTGGTAGGGATTCCAGTATTGACCCCATTGGTTGTCCTCCCACTTTTGGAGTTACTGAGAAAATTGTGTGGGAACTTGGTAGACGACTGTTCAACAAAGGTCACCATTTGTATGTAGATAACTTCTACACTGGAGTGCAGTTGTTCAAGGAATTGTTTAGAGTGGACACAGTTGCTTGTGCCACAATTCGTTGTAACCGGAAAGGCTATCCAAGGGAGCTTGTCTGTAAAAAACCTGAGAGGGGACAATGCAGTGCCTTGCGGAATGATGAGCTGCTAGCTTTGACATTTTCAGACAGGAGGGATGTCTACATGCTAAGTACCATCCATGATGAGAGTACTTCCCCCGTGACTGATTGGGGCAAGGTTGCTGAAGTGCGCAAACCTGTGTGCATTTTAGATTATAATAAGCACATGGGAGGTGTAGATAGGGTTGATCAGAGGTTGGAACCTTATACTGCTATTCGTAAGTCTTAAGTTTGGCATAAGAAGTTAGCAATTCACCTCTTCCACTTAGCAACTTTTAATGCTTTAATTGTGTTTAAGGATAGGTCTCTAGAGTCAAAGGTGACATTTGTGAAATTTCAGGAGTCAGTGATAGAGAGCCTTATTGTGGTGGAACAGGCCAGAGTTCCTAGAGAAGCAGTGGTGGAGGATGTGGCTAGATTGAAAGATCGCCACTTTGCTGAGCAAATTCCTCCCACACCCAAAAAAGACTTTCCAGCTAAGAAATGTAGAGTGTGTTTTCCAAGAGATATCCGGAGGGAGGCTCAAATGTACTGCCCTGATTGTCCTTCAAAGCCTGGGCTGTGTGTGGGTGATTGTTTCAAGAATTACCACACTCAGAAGAATTACTGGGAACAACCATGAGTGTAAAATGCCTGTTTTGTATTTTCATCTGTTCCGTTTCATGGTTGGCATTTTTGTTATGTACTTAGTTAGAGCTTTTGTGTTTGTGGTTTTGTAATTATTTCTAATTAGTTAGTAGTTTCTTTGTTTAAAAAAAATAAAAAGTGATGCCATTGTGTGTGGAGTGGGACTTGGCTGACGGTGTACATATTCACTTGCTGTTGGCTACTGCAACACACTGCCAGCCAAACACCAGTCCACACACTCCCATCAGCTGGTGCGATTGCTGTATCAGGCATGTGGGCATATGTAAGTAATGGGCCCTTGAGTGGTGCTGTCTGTCGATGCGAGTGTTGTAATGTGCTGGGCCCGTGGCTGGCGGCGTGAATGGTCTTGTGCATGTCATGTATGAAAGGTGTGTGAATGGACTGTAAAGCGGTTGGTGCCTTGCCGTGGCTTTACAGCTCGCGAGCTGTGAGTCATTGGTTCAGTTTTTTGGCCTTTCAGTTATTAACAGTGTATTTCATTTTTGTGAAATCTCTTGTTAATAAAATTTGATCCACTGAACCATCACTCACCCTCGTGCCAAATCCAACCAGTACAGGGAGTGCAGAATTATTAGGCAAGTTGTATTTTTGAGGATTAATTTTATTATTGAACAACAACCATGTTCTCAATGAACCCAAAAAACTCATTAATATCAAAGCTGAATATTTTTGGAAGTAGTTTTTAGTTTGTTTTTAGTTTTAGCTATGTTAGGGGGATATCTGTGTGTGCAGGTGACTATTACTGTGCATAATTATTAGGCAACTTAACAAACAAAAAATATATACCCATTTCAATTATTTATTATTACCAGTGAAACCAATATAACATCTCAACATTCACAAATATACATTTCTGACATTCAAAAACAAAACAAAAACAAATCAGTGACCAATATAGCCACCTTTCTTTGCAAGGACACTCAAAAGCCTGCCATCCATGGATTCTGTCAGTGTTTTGATCTGTTCACCATCAACATTGCGTGCAGCAGCAACCACAGCCTCCCAGACACTGTTCAGAGAGGTGTACTGTTTTCCCTCCTTGTAAATCTCACATTTGATGATGGACCACAGGTTCTCAATGGGGTTCAGATCAGGTGAACAAGGAGGCCATGTTATTAGATTTCCTTCTTTATACCCTTTCTTGCCAGCCACGCTGTGGAGTACTTGGACGCGTGTGATGGAGCATTGTCCTGCATGAAAATCATGTTTTTCTTGAAGGATGCAGACTTCTTCCTGTACCACTGCTTGAAGAAGGTGTCTTCCAGGAACTGGCAGTAGGACTGGGAGTTGAGCTTGACTCCATCCTCAACACGAAAAGGCCCCACAAGCTCATCTTTGATGATACCAGCCCAAACCAGTACTCCACCTCCACCTTGCTGGCGTCTGAGTCGGACTGGAGCTCTCTGCCCTTTACCAATCCAGCCACGGGCCCATCCATCTGGCACATCAAGACTCACTCTCATTTCATCAGTCCATAAAACCTTAGAAAAATCAGTCTTGAGATATTTCTTGGCCCAGTCTTGACATTTCAGCTTGTGTGTCTTGTTCAGTGGTGGTCGTCTTTCAGCCTTTCTTACCTTGGCCATGTCTCTGAGTATTGCACACCTTGTGCTTTTGGGCACTCCAGTGATGTTGCAGCTCTGAAATATGGCCAAACTGGTGGCAAGTGGCATCGTGGCAGCTGCACGCTTGACTTTTCTCAGTTCATGGGCAGTTATTTTGCGCCTTGGTTTTTCCACACGCTTCTTGCGACCCTGTTGACTATTTTGAATGAAACGCTTGATTGTTCGATGATCACGCTTCAGAAGCTTTGCAATTTTAAGAGTGCTGCATCCCTCTGCAAGATATCTCACTATTTTTGACTTTTCTGAGCCTGTCAAGTCCTTCTTTTGACCCATTTTGCCAAAGGAAAGGAAGTTGCCTAATAATTATGCACACCTGATATAGGGTGTTGATGTCATTAGACCACACCCCTTCTCATTACAGAGATGCACATCACCTAATATGCTTAATTGGTAGTAGGCTTTCGAGCCTATACAGCTTGGAGTAAGACAACATGCATAAAGAGGATGATGTGGTCAAAATACTCATTTGCCTAATAATTCTGCACTCCCTGTATGTGTGGTAAAAATGACAGAACCCGCTCCGCTGTAATCAGGCGTCACAGCACACCTGTGACACGCTAGGTGCCTCGGGTGGGATCCCGATGATGGAACATGCCACCAACTTAGTTGGTGGGTGAGGGGTCTTTTTAACATAACCTAAGTGCGTTTCTTTTCACAATTTTAGTGTTTGGAACATCACATAAGTATGTGGACACACCAAAATGATCTATTGTAAAACTACCTGTGATGGGGGGGGGGGCACCTATGGTTTTGGTCCCGGGGGAGGCCTTCATCTAGGGAAACCTACCAAACCCAGACATGTTTTAAAAATAGACACCCCAAGGAGTCCAATGAGTTGTGGCTTGCCTGGATCCCCCAATATTTTCTTACCCAGACTCCTCGGCAAACCTCAAAATTCACATTAAAAAAATCATATTTTCCTCACTTTTCTTTGTAGGATCACCGCTGCCGCACAAATTTCCTACCGTCCAGCATTCCCCTCAGTCCCCCAAGTAAAATAATACCTCACTTCCATGGGACCCCAAAGCAGAGTCAGCCTAAAAGATGTATAAAAGAAAAATATGTGCTTATCAACTCACTGTGCTATCCCCTCAATCTCTACAAGTTTTGGGCCTTTTTCTGTTGCAGGCACCTGGCCCACACCCAGAAGTGAGGTACCATTTCTATCGGGAGACTTAGGGGAACGCTAGGTGGAAGGGAATTTGTGGCTCCTCTCACATTCTAGAACTTTCTGTCACCGAAATGTGAGGAAAAAGTGTTTTTTTGGCCAAAGTTTGAGGTTTGCAAAGGATTCTGGGTTAACAGAACCTGGTCAGAGCCCCACGAGTCACCCCATCTTGGATTCCCCTAGGTGTTTAGTTTCCAAAAATATGCTGGTTTGCTAGCTTTCCCCAGGTGCCGGCTGAGCTAGAGGCCAAAATCCACAGGTAGGCACCTTGTAAAAAACACCTCTGTTTTCTGTGAAAAAATTTGATGTGTCCACGTTGTGGTTTGGGCCATTTCCTTTCGTGGGCGCTAGGCCTACCCACACAAGTGAGGTACCATTTTTATCGGGAGACTTGGGGAAACGCTGGGTGGAAGGAAATTTGTGGCTCCTCTCAGATTCCAGAACTTTCTGTCACTAAATGTGAGGAAAATGTGTTTTTTTTGCCAAATTTTGAGGTTTGCAAAGGATTCTGGGTAACAGAACCTGGTCAGAGCCCCACAAGTCACCCCATCTTGGATTACCCTAGGTGTCTAGTTTTCAAAAATGCACTGGTTTGCTAGGTTTCCCCCAGGTGCCCGCTGAGCTAGAGGACAAAATCCACAGGTAGGCACTTTGTAAAAAACACCTCTGTTTTCTGTGAAAAAATTTGATGTGTCCACGTTGTGTTTTGGGCCATTTCCTTTCGTGGGCGCTAGGCCTCCCCACAAAAGTGAGGTACCATTTTTATCGGGAGACTTGGGGGAACGCTAGGTGGAAGGAAATTTGTGGCTCCTCTCAGATTCCAGAACTTTCTGTCACCGAAATGTGAGGAAAAAGTGTTTTTTTGGCCAAATTCTGAGGTTTGCAAAGGATTCTGGGTAACAGAACCTGGTCAGAGCCCCACAAGTCACCCCATCTTCGATTCCCCTAGGTGTCTAGTTTTCAAAAATGCGCTGGTTTGCTAGGTTTCCCAGGTGCCGGCTGAGCTAGAGGCCAAAATCCACAGGTAGGCACTTTGTAAAAAACACCTGTGTTTTCTGTGAAAAAAATTTGATATGTCCATGTTGTGTTTTGGGCCATTTCCTTTCTTGGGCGCTAGGCGTACCCACACAAGTAAGGTACCATTTATATCAGGAGACGTGGGGGGGAACACAGAATAGCAAAACAAGTGTTATTGCCCCTTGTCTTTCTCTACATTTTTTCCTTCCAAATGTAAGGCAGTGTGTAAAAAAGAAGTCTATTTGAGAAATGCCCTGTAATTCACATGCTAGTATGGGCACCCCTGAATTCAGAGATGTGCAAATAACCACTGCTTCTCAACACCTTATCTTGTGGCCATTTTGGAAATACAAAGGTTTTCTTGATACCTATTTTTCTCTTTTTATATTTCAGCAAATGAATTGCTGTATACCCGGTATAGAATAAAAACCCATTGCAAAGTGCAGCTCATTTATTGGCTCTGGGTACCTAGGGTTCTTGATGAACCTACAAGCCCTATATATCCCCGCAACCAGAAGAGTCTAGCTGACGTAACAGTATACTGCTTTCAAAAATCTGACATTGCAGGAAAAAGTTACTGAGTAAAACGTGGAGAAAAATGGTTGTTTTTTTCACCTCCATTTCAATATTCTTTTTAATTCAGCTGTTATTTTCTGTAGGAAAAAATTGTAGGATCTACACAAATGACCCCTTGCTGAATTCAGAATTCTGTCTACTTTTCAGAAATGGTTAGCTTACTGGGATCCAGCATTGGTTTCTCACCCATTTTGGTAACTAACTGGAAGAAGGCTGAAAGCACAAAAAATAGTTAAAATGGGTTATGTCCCAGTAAAATGTCAAAATTGTATTGAAAAATTGGGTTTTCCAATTCAAGTCTGCCTGTTCCTGAACGCTGGGAAGATGGTGATCTTGCCACCGCAAACCCTTTGTTGATGCCATTTTCAGGGAAAAAACCACAAGCTGCCTTCTGCAGCCCTTATCCCCCTTCTATTGAAAAAAACAAAATGTTCACTGTATTTTGGCTAATATTTTGGTCTCCTTCAGGGGAACTCACAAACTCTGGGTACCTCTAGAATCCCTAGGATGTTGGAAAAAAAGGGCGCAAATTTGGCGTGGGTAGCTTATGTGAACAAAACGTTATGAGGGCCTAAGCGCAAACTGCCCCAAATAGCCACAAAAAGGCTCGGCACAGGAGGGGAAAAGGCCTGGCAGCGAAGGGGTTAAGAAGTGAGCCCCAAATACAGGCTCAACATCCGTGAAGCCAGAATTAAAACACAGTGTTAAACCTATCTCAGATCCACTGCAATACTAAAGTATTATAGCACATTGCAGTTCTACAATGAATACGTCACTTTTCCTGATTTCTAAATCTGACAGATTATATAGAATTGTTTTGGACTACAGACATATGCACTCACACAACTGTACGTATGCTATACAAAAAGCTCATAGCACACGACACATAACAAATGTAAAAAAATACAAAACAACCCTGGATATTTCCAATGGGGTTTTCAGTCGAAATATAGGGCCTGAACATGAGTATTTAAACACTTCTTCATTTAATTGATTTCAGTTCTGTTTTAAATGCTTACCTATGGCCTATAAGGATTGTACTAGTTTATTTGCAGCAGTCTTCCTAGAGTTCTTACAGGAAGACACCGAGTTGCTAACCTGTACTGACAACATTTACATCACAATGATTTAAGTCAACAGCTGTCTTGGGCGGACCAGATAGTGACAATATTTACCACAGATGGATACAAAATCAGATTTAGAAAAACTAAAATTGCTTACGTGTATGTGATTTTCCTCCGATATGAATTATCCAGCCAGAGTAAAGGTCTGGCAAAGGACTGCCTGCAGAAGATTGCCACCTTACACCCTCCAAGTACCTTAAAAGAGTTACAATCCCTGATGGGATTTCTTAAATTCAGAAGGAATTACTCACCAGATCATGCTGAGTGTGTAAAGCCCCTGTATGCTTTGATTTCTCCCATGTTTTCTGAGAAAGAATGGACGAAAAAACACTCAGTTATCTTCTATGGACACTAACCAGACATTTTAGAGACTATGCGCCCGATGTACAAAGCATTTTTCCACATGCAAAAACACCATAAAAAATAAAAAAACTGCTTTATTAAAAATCAATCACAGCCATTGTAGTCTTTTGACCTCAGAAGGCCATAATCTATGTGATTGCTTACATTCCTAATGGGACACAAATTGCAACCTACCTCGTTAATATGCTTGAGGTAGATCTATTTGCGACTAGGAACTGCTAATGAAACTCCAAAGAGTTTCATAAATTAGGAACACTGATTACCTAATCACAATTTGAAGAGAATCACAATTAGGAAAGCGGTATTCCTAATGTTAGTTCATCTGACCCTAAATATTTACAGACAAGGAATAACAAAACTGACCTAGTTATTACAGTTGTTCCCAGTTCCTCAGGCTACACATACATAGCTTACAAAGAGGAGCAGGCAATAACCATGGTGTACAAATCACATTCCACAGCCAAAGCAAGCTTCACTCCCATAGAGAAAATTCTTAAAGCGGTGCAGAGGATCATGTTGAAAGGGCACCCTTTGGCACAGGGAAAACTAATCATTATGATCTCTTCTTTTCTCCTTTTCCTACACCAGAAGCTGCGACAAAAGCAAGCATTCCTAATGCTCTACCTCTTCAGCTCCTGCAGCTGATGTACAATTTGAGTTCAAAAGGACTCCACAAAGCACAGATTTCTACAATACACACAAAACCTATTATAAACTCCTAACATTTACTTATGGAGAACTAGAAGAGCGTGTTCTATAGGGATAGCTCTGCACAGCCTGCAGTGGGGACTAAACAGAAATATTACGCAACTTGTGCTGCAGTGCAAGGAATTTTCAAATATGGCAAATTTAAACCACTGCACAAACACTTCAAAACGTTGATCATACTGCACGCCTCACCTAAATTCATGCCTTGCTGCTTGCACCAAAAAAAGGTTGGGGTGTCAGTTCCCAACCAAGAGTGTTGGATTCATCCTGCAGTCTGCGTGGAAGGATACAATGTCAATTTAAAACTGTGGGAGGCATGGGCGGAAATATGGCTTAGGAGGCTTTGTTCTTTGGTGAATTTTGGCAACAACGAAAAAACAACAAAAAACAACAACGAAAAAATAAAATTCTGTTGATATCTTCTTGTAGTAATAACACAATGTGAGGTTATAGTAGTATTGTCTGTCCTTCAGTCTAAAGGGAGTTCTTTGTTGTGCAGGATGAAAGATGAGCAGTTAGATAATATTCTTCTAATTCTATTCCTTTCAGGATTCCGGGTTGATGCCCGCCAATAACCTTGGGAGAAGCAAATACAACGGTAAGTATCGTGCGGGTTTCTTATTAGGTTATGCCACCACCAGTACACCCAAATAGTGTGAGGCATGCAGGGACCAAAAGAAATAAGGATGTCCTTCTATATCCTCTTTAGGTAGGCTTTGACCTACTCTGTACTATTCACCTCTTCTCCTATAGAGCGAGGCGTATGCTAGTTGCTTAAATCTTCAGAATGTATTATCCTGTGATTTGCATATTTATTTTATCCATATGCCTTTTATAGCAGTTCAAGCCCTCCCCACCTTCCTTTTTTTAGTCTCCTTAATCCCACTTCCAAAGTGTATTCATGGGATAGGGTAGTAAAAAACATTATCTATATATATCGTGAGGGAAAATCAAAGAGCTAATTTATTCCCAGTGAGTTGCATGCAGCAGCAAAACCAAAATAGGTGGTAACAGCTAGCCTACCCTCCACTGACTGCGGTTGCCACAACTCTCGGTGAGTTGTGGCGGCTTTTGCATGCTCTCCGGGAGTGTGAGACTCCACCACTCATCGTACCATGTCTCATTCTCCTCCCCTGGCTCTGCCTCCTGACCCCCAGAGCGTCTCGCTCTTTCAGCTCTACTATTGCCGGTGTTTCACAGCTGGGATCTGGCCAGCGTGTCTCCTTCGGTCCTTCCTCTTTGTCCCCCGGCGTTTCTGTGTCTTCTCCACGTCCCGTTCTCCGTTTTGACCTTCACATGCCTTTTCTCTCTCCTAATCATTCCTGTTGACCTTCCTCCAGTTCCCAATTGGGTGCCTGGAAGTGAGAGTCCCTTGTTAGTGTTGGTAGCTCTTTGATTTGTTTATTTTTTTCAACAGGGTGATAGTGTTGGTTGTTTTTTCTAGGTGCCTTTCGGATCTGGCCTTCACAGAGGGATCTGTCGTAGGAGTGGACATTGCATCAGGTAAGGAGTGGGTTGGGGGGAGTTTCTGTCACAAACACATCGGCACTGGAACAGATGCAGAGATCCAAAAGAGAGATCTATAACAAATAAACAGCGCTGGGAAAACATGGCTATCTTACAAGATACGCTTCTTTCTGTTCATGTTCAACACACCATGGCCCATACATGTGAAGGAATTCATCCTAAAGGGAACTGTGCAACCAACTTAGCAGCAGTTCATACTTTCTAAGTATTTGCGATAACCAGATCTCAAACCAAGATCAACACATTTTGTCAGCGACTCAATCAACAGCTAAAGGTGAAAAGCAACCTGACAACTTCACTTGTAGATACTCCAACACCATCCCATAAGATAATATTCCAATGGTGTTTTTAACCAGAGTCAGAGACAGACATATTCCTAATAAGCAACTCAAGAGGGTTTAGCATATGCCCACGCTCGCTAACATGATCACCACAGTAGCCGTACTACTGCATAGATACTGGTAGCCATATCTACCTAAACAACCAAAGGTTATGTGAAATGTAAAATCTGCCAACAAAATAACACATTCCATTGTTCTAAGACCAACACGACTCCCCTTACTATACCCAATCGCCCATTTGGGGTATTTTTCCCTGATCATTTCAGATTAATCATATCAGTTACCCAATATACATTTATATCAGTTGCTGCTGATTCATGGTACAGATTCCTGTGCATTTGTCCCCAAAGTAACACCGATGCACAAGCTGCCATAAAAGACTTGCTGTGCTTGGTAGTAATGGGTGAAGATCATTCCTTTCATTCAGATAACGGTCCTGCATTTACTACAAAGGCACTTGGGGATGCTATATCTCTCTGAGAGTATGTTTGCTGTACTCCCACCCATTCTGACCACAATCGCGTCAACAGTGTACTTAAACCTTGACCACTAGGGTATTAGGTACAGGACTGAACTGGCTACATAGTTAAGTATGGAGTTTAGAAAGCATTAAATAATTTTCCTAGAGGAGTATATGGTGGTCACACTACTTATGAGATGCTCTTTGGAGTATCTCTGTATATGTCTGATCTTGAAAGGCCTGGAAGTGTGGCTTGGGAACAGTAGTCTGGCCTAGATAATTAGTTAAATGTCTTACAGAGCGTCCAAAACGTCAGAAACAAGCTATGTAATTTGAAACATTCAATTTCTGGCAACAGTGGAAAACAGGATTCCAAAGTGTCAGAGTCACCAGATCCTCGGGGTCTGTGCACGTTCCCAACACGTCCACCACTGAACAGCTCCAAGACTCTGATAGATAAATCACAGAGACTGAGAGAGTTCAAGAGGGGAAGAGGGGATTAGGAAGGGAACAACTGGGAAGGAGACCTGTAGTAAGAAAAAGGTTAGAACACACAATATAAAAATTATATCTCCTAAAATCAATACTAAACTATGATTCTAAGCCTAGTCACTCTGAAAACATGAACAATCTAAGAGTTAAGTTTAAAATGACTAAGTTTCAAGATGGCCGGATACCTGTAGGGGAATCAAGATGAATTAAATGAAAACTTTCTTATTCAAGTACTTTCCTTTACATGAGAATCAGAAAAAACATTCTGACTAAATTTTAAACCAGTCATATAAACCCTGTTTTGAGAATGTATACTAGGACCATACAATATTGCATCTAGAAACTATGGCCTTCTGTGTACTCTTAAAATGTTTCAACACAAATTGCGAATATTGCAGATATATATATATATAGTAAACACCATAAAAGGATTGTGCACCATGAATAACACAATAAGGATTCAGGAAACAAATCACATAACTTGTCAACTCAAATATTATATAATAAATATCTTAGAATAGTGGCATACAATAAACAACATGAATTAAACTTGAGGAGAGAATCGTGCGTCTTGCCAATTCGAGTGTTACCATGTAAAATACCAAGAAATGGTAACATGCAATGAATATCAAAGTCAAATCCTCATTAATCGAATCGCGCGTCTTGCCGATTTGTAAAACACAATATAAATGTCAAGGATTAACAGCTCACAATAAGTAACAAGATCATAGTACAATGAAACAAATCGCGCTTCTTTTGCCGATTCTTAAGCCACTGTGTAAATGTCAAGAAATGGTAGCGCGCAATGAACAACAAAGTTAAATGCTCATGAAACGAGTTGCGGGTCTTGCAAACTCGTAAAACATCATGTAAATGTCAAGAAATATCAGCGCGCAATGGACAACAATGTCCAAACACCATAAAACGAATTGTGCGTCTTGCCGATTCTTAAGCCACCACGTAAATGTCAAGAAATGGCAGCGCGTAATGAATAACGAAGTCAAACCTTTATGGAATAAATCGTGCGTCTTGCTTATCTGCAAACCACCATATAACTGTCAAAAAATGGCAGCGAGCAAGTAATCTGTTAGTCATTTAAGAATTAAAACCAAGAATATGAAAATTCTCAATAACGGTGTTGGAAAATGTCCAATCACCGTCTTACCGCCTGGAACAATGATCACCAATGAAGGATGAGGGCAGAAGACTGGAAGATCCAAATAGGCCGCCGGGACAGGAGCTCAGGAAGAAGCTGCTGTTCTGCACCGGGACCTCTGAATAGTGAGCACTGGGAGTTGGGCTGACTCTCTTTTATAGAGTCTTAGCCCAGCCCAGAACCACGCCCAAGCATGTTGCAGGGAAAGTCTCTGGAAGGCCCTGGAAAGGGGCCACACCCTAACACACTGAAAACCTGCAGCAATACATTGCAAAGGAACAGTATTTGTAAACATATTAAAAATAGGTTTTCAGGATTTAACTCTGCAATGCAAAAGGTTAAACCACAACATATCAGCACAATGCATAAATTACGTTTTTTGAGAGTGCTAGGTTTTTGCATTTTTGTCGCCAATAGAGCGCGTACTGCTCTGGTGTTGACACAAAGCTGCTGACAGGTGGCTATCTAAAGTGGGAAAGTTACTACAAGAAAATTTTCCTGATTAACAAAGGTTGGGCCATCTTACAGACCATCCGGTCTACTTCCTGGTATAGATAATCACATTCAAAAGCATTATCCTGGTCAACAGGTCCCCCTCCCTTTGACACCAAGGAGCCTTTGGAGTAGAACCTCACAGGCTCCCACTACTCCGAAAGAAATATCCCTAGAAAAGAACAGTCATGCTGAAATCTTGAGCCCCTGGTCACGCACTGCTGAGCCTGCAGTGTTTCCAGTTTTACGCTAAGTGCTTGATGCCATGGAAGTGCCATATTACGTGGAAGAACCTGATGCTTCAAATTCAAAAATTCCAATTGTCTAAACTATTATTGTAATGCAATATGAGCCACCAGCTGAGCCAACTACTGTAGTGTGGTTAGTTTTACGTATTCATTGCGCTTTAGCTTCAGGCTTTAGGCCTTTGTGCACTTTGCCCTGAATATATTTTATTCATTTGCTGACAGCTTAGAGCCTCTGTGCACTTTGCTCTACATGCTTTTTATTAGGCTTCGTACTGTTATTTTTCAAATAGCCAGTTCTACGGTGTTGTTTTTTATTCATATCACACTGTTTTGCCTACTTCAGCACTGGAGTTCTCCATAACATATTTACTCTGTGCTTCAGTCAAGGATACAGTCTGGTACATTGCCGATAGACGTGGTAGGAGTTTAGACTTGGCATTCCTGCGTAGGGACATTTTGTGATCACGATGACATGTTAGTTATAAAATCACTTCCTTGTCCCAATACACGCAAGAGGGAGATTCCGACCAGGAAACCACAACTAGACGCTGACTGCCTCGTTGCAGATGCTGAACCAAGATCACAGGTCTTTGCTCAGGTATGAGGGCTGATGTCTCCACAGTGATTCTAATAGGCAAGATAGAAGCTTAACATGCTGTGCTCTAAATAGAACAAGCAGAGGGAGAGTAGAAACTGTTAGACAATATGATAGCTTTGTTCTTATGTTTTACTCTCCTGGTGACTATTTCAATCCTACTGTGTTGTATCGTTCTGGTTATTGCGGCTCACGCCTTAATATCTAAAATACAGTTGTTTTATTAAAAACATTATATAAAACTTATACTGTCTTTGTCATTTGTATATGAGATCATATTGGAAATAAGAGAGTTGGTTTGGATCTGAGTAACCAGACTTCCCTGAGAAGTTCCAAAGATGTCATGCGCTCGGCTGCCAAATCATTCCTTCCACATGGGAGAAATGAGGCACTGCTAGTTAGCCGGAGCAAAACCCGGATTTAGGGTGACAGAGTTCTTTACACGTGGGTCAGACTCAGTCCCCCACACCGTTATAGATCCTGCTACCTAGAAATCCAGTAGTCTAATTTAGAATAATGAGAGCCCACGCGACACTACGATGTAACATTACTCCTTCAAGAAATTATTTATGAAAATAATTTGGACATTGAGTTAGATGGCATACCATTCACAGTTGCTCAACACTACCAGTGGCATGCTGTTTGGCACTGGCCTCATGACAAGTATCTTATACCATTGTGACCCTACTTCTGGATTGCTGCTGGAGTGTTTTCGCTTTCAATGCTGATCACCATGCTGATTACAATTTAGCTGTTAATAAATGGGCCTTATGTTTCTGGTAAATCTGTGCCATTCCATGTGATTCAGGAACTGCAACCACATTCCTCTTCTCACAGAGCACATCAGGATCATCATGCTGTAAATATCACCACATATCCTGTGCTGGATGGTGTAATCTGGGAAAAGCTTCCTTAGCAAAGGACCTACAGAGGTGTTGCAGCTCCCCTATGTTTAAAATATTTCATTAGATTACATATTAATACCCAGTTCATTTTAACATTAATGGGACATTAAAACTGTTTAAAAAAAGTTAAAAGGTTTACAAGCATATACCACGTTACACAACCATGATTTTTATTTAAATGCTGACAATCATAAATAAATGTACTGTATTGCTTTCACCACTTTAGCCACCACTGCATTCAAAGAACCAGCACTTACTGAGAAATATATAATTATACACAGTGTGAGCATTGGGGGGTTCCACCTCCAAATAGACATCCATTTTCACAGAAATTAATCTATTTCAAAAGTGGTGACAGATCAGACTCATCAGTCTTCTACTGTATATAAAAGGCAGAAAAACCTTAGAAGATTCTGATCACAAACTGATATATTCCCATAGAGTTTTTGACAATCTTGTACAAAACTTTGAGTAGTGGAAAGAAAACACTGACGATAAAAGTATTTTGGGAATAACATTTTGGCAAATTCAGGGTAAAGAAGCATCATATAGAGCAGTGGTTCCCAACCTTTTCAATTCTGTGGACCCCCATTTTATCAATACTGGAGCCCGGGGACCCCCCACTGAATCATTATTGGAACCGCGGGACCCCCACTGAGTCAATACTGATAGCTGGGACCTAATATTATTACATTTTTTAAGCAGCCGCGGACCCCCTGATGAGGCTTCGCGGACCCCCAGGGGTCCCCGGCCCACAGGTTGGGAACCACTGATATAGAGCATGTATGTTTCCTAGCAAAATTATGTTTCTGAACAAAATCATAGAGCAGACAACTTGACTGGGTATATCAGGCAAAAGATAATTCAACCCAATTTCCAAATTGGCAAATTAAAGAAAACACTTCAGATTCTGAATTAATGAACATGATCCAGAATGGAGCTTATAATATTAACCATGATGCACCCAGAAATGATAGCCTTATGGCTAGTTGATACTGA
Organism: Pleurodeles waltl; assembly: GCF_031143425.1. Lineage (NCBI taxonomy): Eukaryota > Metazoa > Chordata > Amphibia > Caudata > Salamandridae > Pleurodeles > Pleurodeles waltl. The sequence goes on along the minus strand of NC_090440.1, from coordinate 315,367,758 downwards.
AGTATACATGCATAGATTTTGCTCCAAAACTATGGGTCCCTTAGCTAAGTGCACAGGCCCAAAGTATAATAAATGTACACCTATAACTGTTACCACATACAGTGTGGGTAATCTGTGGCAACGTTGGCCAGCACACTCCAGACTTGCAGCTGTGAAGGACCATCTCTCCACAATTTGTGGAAATATGGATTTTAATGATTTCTTCCTGGGCCCTCACCCAACTAAAATTAAAAGTTTCATAGCTGCAGCAGGGTATGCTATTTATAATGAAATGCAGAATATTCAGAAAAGAAACCAGCTGAAATATTTAGACAGGTTGACAGAAATAAAAGACGCTACATTTGAACTTCTTGGCAATGCCATGCAACCACTCTCCAAACAAGTGTATACTATGAGCACTGTGATGTCTTCAGCCCTGGCTGGGCCTTTGAACATTAAAGACACTTAAATCTGCCTTGGCAAGCCATAAACAAGAGTGTCATATTAGAATCTCAAAATCGGACCTCTACCCATAAACTATGGCAAAAAAGAAGCCAGCTACACTCTTAAGTATAAAAGAAATGGGGGCGTGGCCAAGATGGTGGCGAGAACAGATGCTTAATAAAGAGCTCCGCTCCTGGCCCGCAAATATCCTGCTAAAGACTCGTTCCCGAGGATACCATGCATGAATCTAAATACATCCCGCATATCGGACACCTAGAGCGCCTTCGGGAGCCTGGCCCACTAAACGAGCACAAGTAACGGCGCAACCCGGCCCGGTCGCAGACCACGATCGGAGCGGCAACCGCCACACAGGGCTGCCCCAAGCGGCCCTCACAACTACGGCTGCCGGAACAAAAATCCCGGGAGAAGCTCGATCCGGAGCGCTAGCACGGCACACGGAGTACACTTGGCACGAGTGAAAACCCAACAAGAAATGCGACGGACAAAGATAGAAGCGGAGACGTGAGCGCAAACTACCAGACTTGGTGAGATTACGGGGAATATGCCCTGGGGAGGCGCGATGCAATAAAGACTCACTACAAGGAGGGACAGACAGAACTCGGAGGAGGACATAAGCGAGGCTCACCCCATATCGAAGACCTTAATGAGAGCCCCCATTACAAAGTTTGACCTGCGCGCGGTGTAAGCACACGCGCTGCGCATTTGAGAAGCAGTGCAGCGGGGCCTACGGCTCCACTCCCCTGAGACCGGGGGCTCAGCAGCATGGTGCCCCCCACCGAACTGGAGCACCAGCAAGGGCTCCTGACACACTGGCCCTTCACACCACCGCTCATAGCTGAGGTGCTGCCGACACAGCTTCCACACAGGATGTAACGAAACAGCAGATCACAAGAGCTGCATGAGGAATAGGAGTGGCTCACCCAGCGCCCTCGGAGGAAGAAAAGACCAAGCAAAGGGACAAACAGGCCCAGGCCCTGAGGGAAGCTAGGTCATGCGAATGCCGGCTGGAAATGGAGCTAGCACCACAGACTCAGAAACACCGGGAGCCCAACACAGTCCTCCCTCATCGCCCCTGACTTCTGGCCCAGCGATCACACCACGCACGGCTGACGATCTCTAAGTCAGAACACACATTATGTACAGCCTTCGCATTGTTGGACCTTCTCAAAACATGATAATAGCTGCAGATGCTCTCGACCCGCTAGTGGCCTCACCGGCTGAAATTATATAGCCTCTGCTGCTCACTCAAGCTCACGAACCTGGAATGTGCATATGCCTGGGACAAACCACTGTGCTGACCAACACAACACCAGCAAAAGTGGACTGGATGCAGCAATATAGGAGCTTGGAAGGGAAACGAGCAGTCGCATGGGCCCAGGACCACAAGCCACCACAGACTACATCTTGGTTCCCCCTCCTAACCCAAATGGGTCACCGTATGGACTTAGTTCAAATTGATGTTTGTGTTGGCACCAGTTGTGCCCTGCTGTACATCGTTATACCAATTACTGTAAGTTACACTATCTTATATCTTCACTGCTACTTATCTCTCTATCATATATTATTTCTCCTATGCTCGTGGGATGGACGGGGACTGGGGGTTGGGGCATATCCGGGGTGGAGCCTGAGGCACGTTAGGGTCCTACGGGAAGGTTCACAACCCAATACCACACCCCCAAAGCACAATGACGACTTACAACATTGTGACGTGGAAGTTAAGAGGCCGGTCAAATGTTACTAAAAGCCGTAGAGTGTACACCTACCTAAAACGCCATAACATACATATAGCTATACTCCAAGAGACCCATATGACTGCTACCGCACTGGGTAATATTAGTAAACGATGGTCGGGCACAATCCATGGCACCATAGCATCGGCATATGCGAAGGGGGTCCTCATTTGGACTGCCTCTAGAGTCCCATAATCGATCAAAGACACACAAATAGACGCAGATGGCAGACATGTCTATTTAATCAGAGAACTAGATGGTAAACAGCTGGCTATAGCTGGCATATATGTGCTAAACACAGGACAAGGGGAATTCCTTTAAGCTATATCTATACAGGTGATGCACGACCCGTCAATACCTATCATCTGGGGGGGGGGGTTTAATAGTATTCCTGACATATCAATAGACAGATCTCACCCCCCAATTGAGGGCGCCCACAGTTGAAAATTACCTCAGGTGCTATGGTCCTGGATATTAGAATGGAGACTACATGATACCTGGAGAGACCTACACCCTATTGATAGAGAATACTCTTTCTACTCCCCGGTGCACCAACTTCACACACTTAATGACTTACTACTATGCTCCGACACGATCACACACTCAATACACAGCGCATCATACGTAGCTAAAACCCAACATGGCGTTTACAGTCTACTCTACTACATGACCCCCCCTTTTCGCCAAAAATTGGCAGAAAATCTAGAATCCTATTTTAAAATAAATAACCGCTCAAGGTCATCACGCGCGATTGAGTGGGACGGACCCAAGGTGGTGATTAGGGGTATCTGTATATCAATGGCAGGGTGGGTGTTCGGCAAAGAATTACGCAACATCGAGGAAAAACTACGCGGTTCAGAGTGAAGGGCAGTGGCAAACAGTAACGTTTGTGGAGAAGTAAATACCCTTAAAAAACAATGAGGGGAAGCTGAAGCCCGCTTAAGGAAATTCAACTATCGCCATTACACGACGCGACTACATGCTGAGGGCGACCGATCCAGCAGACTATTAGCCTGGCTGGCAAAAGGGGAGCACTCGCACTCCCCCGTCAAAGCTATTCGTCTGGACTCAGGGATAATAGTTAACACCCAATCAGAAATAAATGACGCTTCCAGATAATATTATGAAACTCTATATGCAGCCGGGCCACAGGTCTCCCCAATAACCCGCCTAACGGATGCACAGTTATTAGATTTAGATAGACCCATAGATATGGACGAAATACAGCAGGCCCTACGACTATTAGCTCACAACAAAGCACCAGGGGGGACGGAATACCAATTGAGTACTATCAAACATTCCTGAATAAGACGCTAATGCCTTATTTAACTATACTACAAGAGGCGTACGAGCTAGGACATCTCTCAGACTCACAGCGGGAAGCAATAATCGTGGACCTCCACAAGCAAGGCCGGGACCCCTAAACGTACGATCCTATCGTCCTTTGTCACTACTAAATTCGGACTGCAAACTGTTGGGATAGGTACTGGCGAATCGTCTTCTCCCGCTGATGCCCACCCTAATACACCCGGACCAATCCAGTTTTATACACGGTCGCAGCACATACATCAACATAAGAAACCTTCTGCGATTAATGGCTGAAACTCCGGAGACTAACCGCACACGAGCGGCGGTCTCTCTAGATGTCGAGAAAGCGTTCGACACATTGGGATGGCAATTCTTGATGACTGTACTAAAGGAAATGGGATTCGGAGACGTGTTTATGAGATGGGTATCAATTTTATATGCCAGCCCAAGAGCACGTGTCAAGACAAGCACGATCATATCCGAAGGATTTGCGATAGGCAGAGGAACCCGTCAGGGCTGCCCCCTTTCGCCGCTCCTGTTCGCATTAGCAATCGAACCTCTAGCAGCGCACTGAGGCACCACGCTGGGGAATCCCTGATGGGGACGACCATTGTATCATCTCTCTATACGCAGATGTTGCATTAATATACCTTAACAATTACACTGAATCCCTGCCACACTTACTACACCTGCTGAACACATTCGGAACCATATCAGACCTACGTACAGTATAAACTGGGTGAAATCTTGTCTGTTCCCAATGCGGCCGAACCTGGATCCGCCGAGTAATATGCTCTCCAGATGGGACTTGCAATAGTGTAGCCCCTCCTTTAAGTACCTGGGGGTGCAAATATACCATGATGAGCTAGCCTTAAAGGAAGGAAATCTAGACCGGGCAATTAGATCAATAAAAGGCTCACTACCCTTTTGGCAGTCACTGCCACTCTCACCTATGGGACGAGAGTGGCTCTAGCCAAAATTATCATTCTTCCCCGGCTACTATACTACTTCACTGTGCTACCGCTTGTACTGCCCAAAACTTTCTTTGCACAGTTGTCCAGCCTTCTGGTCGATTTGATATGGGGCAACGGACGCCATCGCGTTGCCTTGACCAAAACTTCCCTTCCCCTAGAAAGGGGCGGGATGGGTGCACCTCAGTTTGAACTGTACTATGCAGCGTCGCAAATACATTGGATCATACATTGGCTGAGAGATCCCCACGGCTCGGACAGCCGCATGGTGAGTACACTACTAGGTCACTCAGACATACTGAGATGGCTCATGGGGCACACGGCTCTCCCACAACACAATAACATTCTGATAAAAGTGGCTGACCACATCTGGAGAAGATACGTGGTTGGGGGGGAATGGACACCGCCATCCCACTACTGGCCACACCAGGGGTAGACAGACTACTAGGACAGTTGGGCTTAACGACCTGGGTCATAAAAGGGATACAAACGGTAGGCGAACTATTCAAAGACGGCCAACTCCTCTCATACGAGCCAATAGCGGAAACATACAATTTAGGAAGAGGCAAATTCATCACACACGGGGCACTACAACACGTGGTACGCTCCACATGGGGGAATGGCAATAAAGAGCCACAGACATCACCTATATTACATGCCTTGCTTTCAGGCTTGGGAACACAGTCAGGGATCTCCTGGATTTACGACATAATACAAAACCACCCAGAGGAGGCACAGTTACAAGCCAAGACCAGATGGTAAAAGGCTTTACACTCGCCCTTAAACGCACAAACATGGTCTACCACTCTTATTACCACGCAGGAGGTATCACGGAACGCTCGCTTCCGGTACACCCAACTAAATTATCTACATCAGAAATACTTAACCCCAGCCAGGATAAAATGCATGTTCCCACAAGCTAACTCAGATTGTCCAAGATGCGGCAGCCCAAAAGCGAATTTTTACCATATGATGTGGACCTGACCGCCGATACTCCGAGTATGGCAGGACATCACAAAACAGACGGCAGCTTGGTTGAGGCTCCCTCTACTCCCAACACCTGAATCATGCCTACTAGGGATATGCAAAAAACAAGGTAGGGACAAACAGAAACATAGATGTGCAGAACTAGCGTTTGTCGTATTCAAAAGACTTATCGCAACACAATGGAAATCACATAGCGCCCCAGACATACACTGCTGGACATCAGACCTACTACACTGGGCTAATGCAGAGTTACATGCACTGAACACCCTACGCGATATCGGAGTAGTGATTAAGGGAGCGGACATATGGGACTCCTTTGTAGACCAGCTGAAAGATAAAGATGACCCCTCCCCCCCTGAATAGCAGAAACAACGCGGTTGCGGACCGGTGTGGCGAAGCCCACTGACGACGTCGCGCCGGCCGCACCACAGCACCTGCCTATAACGGCATAATAAATGTAAGACAATCTGGATGATACAGATGGCACACTACACCATGCTAGGCGAGTCCCTCCCTTCCCTCCTTCCCCTTTACAATTCTCCCCCTTACTAATGGGCCCTGCGGCTCGCATCCCGTCGTCCTCGGTCCTCCTTCCCCACCATTGCGTCTCTTCCTATCGCCCACAGACCCGATGCGAATCCACCAGCAAGCAATTATCACTTCTTTCTCTTTTTCTTCCTGTCCTCTCTTTAATTTTTCATTTGCAGTTCATGTTGCTCTGTTATCCTAAAAAGTCAAACACGAGATCTGTCAAAATATAGTGAAGACTGAAAAGATGCTCCCCACAGGAGCTACTGGATGGAGAATTGACTTTATAACATACTGTAACCACTGTATATTATTTGATAACCACAATAAACAGATTTAAAAAAAAGTATAAAAGAGATAGAAAATGCTAGTTTTGTAGCAGAAGACCCCCACATTACATAACTCTTAGATACAGTAATTTCCCGGCCTATCACTTTCTTCTACTTCCGCAAGTGTCAAAAGTATAAGGGCCTGATTTTGAGTTTGGCGGAGGGGTTGCTCCGTCACAAACAAGATGGATATCCCGTCCACCATATTAGGATCCCATAACAGTCTTTGGAGATCATAATACGGTGGACTGAATATCCGTCACGTTTATGATGGCGCAACACCCTCACCAAACTATAAATCTGGCCCCCAAGTCCTTACGTTGGTATGAAAATGTGCACAAAACCTTTCCCCTTCATGTGTGGTAGTCACTGTTTGAATTCCACTGCTACACCCAAGTTATAACCACATTCGTAAGTGCAGCTGGATGTTTCAATCCTTGAGGTCACATACATCCATGTTTAAGTTGTAAACCATTACCTGCATAGGTTTAATCCATTCCAATACACCACACACTCTTGAAAAACAATTAGCAAAGGATACTAAACACTGTTCCCTAGGTCCCTGGATACAGCCTGTCAAAAGAACTGTATAATAAAGTACACAATTCTGTCTTAAACGACTTCATAAACTAAGGCCTCAAATAGGGAGAAAAACACATAACTCCTAGCCTTAACCTCCTACCTGCTGTTCAAACTTGGAAACCTAACACTGCTCCCTGGGTGTTCCCTGTCAAAAGAACTGGGTGATAAACTACATCATTTCTTTATTTATCAAATGTATAAAATAATCCCTCATCCCTACTTTCTCTTTAACACACGTTTTCACTATATAATATTTTAATTCTGCTTTACAAGCTTATCTCCACAGTTTCAGTTAGGTGCTCAGGACCATATTTACAAACTTTCTGATCACAAAAGGTGGTCACAATTTGCAATGAGAAACTTATCTGCAAACCATCATATGTACTTGTAGGTCAGTTTGTAAAATAAGAAATGATCGTGGGTGGCAGTCTGTCTTACCTAATTAAAATTCATTAAGTAGTTGACAAATTGCGACTGACTCCAATTGGCACAATCATAGAGTCAGATATCACCATTCCTTTCCTGTGATTGTTTTTAAATAATGTTACTTAAAAGAGAAAAAAGCTGGAAACCTCTTCTTTTATTTTCCTAAAGGTTTCAGTGAGTTGGCAGTGTTCCCTAGATCAATGCCCAGTGTGATATAAAAAATAAAACAAGACCGTAGAACTGGCTATTTGAAAAATAACAGTACGAAGCTGAATAAAATGCATTCATTTAGAGCAAAGTGCATAGAGGCCCTATGCTGCGCACAAAGGAATAAAATACATCCAGGGCAAAGTACACAAAGACCTAACGCCTGAAGCAAACCCGCAAAGGATACATAAAAATGACCACACTACACCCTCCCCTTGTCGGTAGAAAGTGGTTCTTAATCAAAACGAAAATAAAAATATGCCCCAGATATAAAAATATACAAAATACATTTCGACAAGTCCAAAGGGCACCAAAGCACAAAACTAAATTTAAATTTGTAAGCATGTGACGTAAGAGCCAAATTGTTACAATGTCAATTTTGAAGAAACCCAATTTCAAATGGAAGCAACGGAAAGCAGGATATCCTCCACTTCGGCAGATGTCAACACCGGAAAATATCTGATCTAATAATGTCTATAGCAGAGGAAACAATGTTGTCAATCGTATATACACGGTCGGACAGGGTATGCATTCCATTATCCACAACAGACAATGCTTGTTTCAAATTTTCCCGATCTATTTGCCTCAACCGGGCCGCTGTCTCCTATTGGGAAAGTTTCCATATCTCATTGTACACTTCATACAAAAAAGGTTTCCTCCGGGGCACTCTTGGGCCTGACAAAAAATCTTGCAAGTCAGTATAATTAGACAGTCATGTGAGATGTGTTTTAACTGCATCTAGCGTGGATGATTTTAATCATTGTTGACAAAGTTTCCCCACGCTATATGTAGTAATGATATCAGCATGTTCTGGTGATATGTAGCGAGGGTCTGCCCTACTGGTCCTGAAACCCCCGAGGAGGTGACAAAACGTTGATGACACCCATTAGTGTCTATGGGCCACAATAACCACCCGCCTGGACGTGTCAATGAAGTGTTAAACGTACCATTCTGGACCCAGTCTGTAAGCTCACTAAACGTGGCATTAATATATTGCTGCCAATCTTTCATTTTGGAAGGGACAGGTATGCCAGACATATTCAATTCCCTAATTGTAGCTAAGCCTAAACAACCAGTCTGTTGTACAGTGTCATTTAAGAAAATCAGTTGGACAGGAATGATACATGCTCTAAACAATGTTTCCCTACCCAGCGTTTGCCAATGTTTTGTTCCCCAAACACTTTTCAAATCAACAGTTTTGGACCAATATTCATACCCACCAATAGATAGTTGGGAAACAAACGAATTTGAATACAGGAATTTAGTATCAGTCAACAACATTTGCTAATTAGCATGCGGAGTAACTTTAAAATAATATGACTTAGCACTTTTTTGATGATGCCCAGAAAAATATGCAAATTTGTCAGAATATGTTTTAGAACTCCCCAGCGGAGGAGTCGGGCAATGTTCCCATTGCAGATAATCAAATATCGATTTAGGGCTACTGGCTTTATGAATAAAGTGGTGTCCATAATAGTTGTAACAAAACATGTCACCATAATTATCTCTAAACTGGTAAGCATCTTCATTTTCATAGACAGTATAATACTGCAATTCTGTTAACATAGAATCGACTGTCTTCACATCCCAATCATCAGATACAATGCCTGGTACAACGATATCATTCATCGATAACTTTAGAACATACAGTATTTGAATTATCTCAGTGGGACCATATATATCAAACATTACTCTATCCCACACAATCCCATCCGGAATAGGTACAGCAGAAATGTTCACAAATGACAAGTCTCTTCGACCCATATGCGATGAAAAATGTGGTTTCAACACCTTCTCCACCTGCTCAATCTCTGATCGTTCAGGAAGAAAATGACCATGTATTACCAGAAAAAAGGTAACAACAAACCCTAGCCACAGAAAAAAAACCATCACAGTCATGAAAAGCCAAACATAGTTCCAAGGAAAAACAAAATACGTATTTTTAAGCCAATACATCAGCTTACGTGGACTCGGGTCTGGTGTTGAAGAGGACAAAGAGTCCGACATGTCATCATCACTGTTATTAAAGCAGCCGGAGGCAATCCTCGCAAAAGGTGCCACCGTAAACAAAGGAGCAGTTTGTGTCTCTCACCGTGGTACGCTGTAGATAACACCCTCAGCAACATCAGTAGTCACAGCAACTTGATCAAAAGATTCCAAATCATTTGCCGCTAGTGGAACAATCGTAACATCAGCTTCCACCCTCCCCAAGCTCGGAGAGGAAACAGCGTCGGTGCATATCACCTGCAGCGGAACATCTTCCCCAGTAGTGAGAGGGATTCGGGAACTACTGGGCGTTCCTCTTGGTCTGCTGTGCAGAATCGGCCACATGTTGTAACTTGACATTGTCGATGGAGACAAAGCGATTTCCTTTGGCTCCTTGCAACGGCGGCAAAATCACAGTTCTTGTGCAGTGGATCCCCAGTACAGGGACTGGCGCTCGATACGAAGGGCCAAATTATTTTTTCACTGCGACCTTTTCACGCACTAGATCCTCAACTCTAGGAATCCAACCAGTAGGCGTTAGTGGCTCATCCTTAATTCCTGTGGAGGCAGCATTTGCAGAAGAGTTATCTTCACGGAATTGTTGTAAATCCTGCAAAACAGTGACACGATCATTTATGTCAAATGGTGTTTCCGCCGCCTCCACACCAGGACCATCTAGATCTGGAACAAACATTCGTGTTCCGAACAGGCACTCATATGAAGTACAACCCCCCAGGAACCTTCTAGGCAAGTTATTCAGTGCTCTCTGTACTCCATACAGGTGGGTTAGCCAACTACGACCCGTACATATAACTCTGGCCGTTAAGAATTGCTTTAAATCGCAATTTAGTCGCTCCACGACAGAATTTCCCTCGGATGAAATGGAGATGAGAACTGGAGCTGGACCCCCAACGAAGCCATGGCGTCCCTGAATGCCTTAGAGGCAAAAGCAGGGCCCTGGTCCGAATGGAACGCCGCAACTGCATAGGTATCGACAAAGATGCGCAAATCTTTAATAACAGTTCGAGCATCAACCGAGCGCTGTGGCTACACCCACACAAATCTGGAGCACAAATCTACAGCTACCAATATATATTTGTATGCACTATCTGGTGTCAGCGGACCACAATGATCCAAGTACACACACTGTAATGGTTTATTCGATATTAGAATGGGAGTCTAGCCGTGGAAACTTTAATTTGTTGATAGATGTCACAACAAAGGAAATACTGCTTCGTCTCTTTATAGAGACCAGGCCACCAATAACGGGCCTGTAACAGTGAAATTGTGGCAGCCACGCCAGCATGTGCAGATGCCGCCCCCTCATGTGCTGCAGTAATTAATTGAGGTCACACAATTTTTTTGGGCATGTCACGGACACCAACCCCTGGGATCTTAACTTCAGCGTTCAGCATACCACCCATTGAGTAATGATATTTAGACGGAAATCCTTTAGGATATGGCGTGCCATCAGCAGTAGCTTTAATGGCTGCCAAAATCTCTGTGTCTGGTTTGGAACTCGAACAGGTTACTGCGGCCACAGTGGCAACTGCCACTGCCGACTTTGCGGCTTCATCAGCCAAAGTATTTCCAGCAACGTGTATTCCAACGCGCTGGTGTCCAAGTGTATGTACAACCTGGACCTTAGGAAGCGTCTCCTTCAGATCCGCAACCTTCCCCCACAGTAACCTGTGTTTTATGGTGTTACCCTTGGAATCTCTGAACCTATTTAACCTCCAGTAATGCAAATATTCATTGAAAGACTGAACACAGTAATAGGAATCACAAACAAGCAGTGTAAACTGTGTCGGATCCGCATTTTCCAAGGCTAGTAACAGAGCTTTCAGCTCAGCCAACTGTGCCGTACAGTCTCCGAAGGTCTGTGTATAAGTATGTTGGGGAAAGAACTTCTCCCCCTCCATATAGCCGCTCACTACCACACATGCAGCAGAATACTGTTGTTTAGTTCCCACAGCAGGTGGCGCAGAGCCATCGGTGTACATGACCACCTGATATTGATCAATAGGCAACGTGCCGGCGGGAACCGGGTATTCCATTTCATATTGGAGAAATTCCTGTGTCTGCAGTTTTGGGTCAAAAATGTAATCTACATCAGTGGCTGTCAAAGACATAGCCCACTGTATCCATTGCGGGTGTAATGCTTTCGCATTAGGAACACTCGCTTTTGTAACAGCCTCTAAGGCTGGAATCGGGGAAACGACAATGATGCGTTGGCCCTGGGCAAGAGGTCGTTCTTTAATCACAGACATCTGTACAGCAGTGAGAATTTTCTCAGTTTGTGCAAAACGTTGTTCTGCAGCTGAATTCAAGTGGGACTTGTATCCTATCGGGACTGTCTCACCCTCATTAAAGGTGACATACGTAAACCCAACGGCCCCAGATATAACCCTGATGACCAGATGTGTCTTATTGTCCCGTGTATGTAAATGCTTTGCAGCTAGGAGATCATTTTGCAAGTCTCGGAGAGTATGTGTATGCTCAATCGTCCAAAATCTACTCGAAAAATCTGGGCGAATCAACTCGTACAATGGTTTTATACGTGTAGCATAATCAGGAATGTAAGTTCTGCCAAAATTTAGAAATCCCAACGACGACTGGAGTTTCTTAATCATATTAGGAGGTTGCAACTGTGCACATTTTTCTAAAAAGTGAGGAGCTAAGCTCTTACCCTCGTTCGATAGCTCATATCCCAGGAAAATGACGCTGCAGAAGGCAATTTTCGACTTTTTGAAGTTAAATTTGTAGCCAATTTCGGCAAATCCCACAACAATGCGGGCTACCCGCCTTAAATGTTGTAGCAACTCGTCATCTGTGAGATATATATCATCAACATATGACAAAGCTTCAGGGTCCAGCTCGTGCAAAATTTCAGCCACACGAACCGAAAACAGTCCTGGGCTATTCTTATACCCCTGAAGCAAACAACAAAAAAAATTCTGAGAGCCAAACGCACTAAAGCTCGTAAAATCCCTACTTTCGGGCGCTATATTCTGGCAGAAGAAACCATTCGAGATATCCAATGTTGTTTTGTATTTCTTACGCACAATATTATTCATGAGTGCTGCGCTATGTGAATTCTGTATAGCATATATGCGTGCATGTCCGTTTAAATGTCTGTAGTCCACCACTATCCTATAAGAATGGTCCGGTTTAGCTACAGGGAATAAGGGATTATTCATCGGCCAGACACAGGGTTCAATTACTCCCTGGTACTCCAATTGTGTAAGTATGTTCCTTACCGATGCCCTTGCTTCAAATTTTAAAGGGTGCGGTTGCGGCTGAGGTTCGCCCCTAATCGGAATTACATGATAAGGTGAATCCCTATCCCACCCCACATGATTTCTATATAAGGCGGGTGCTTGTGCCAGAGCCCATTTAATGCTATAGGACTCTGCGAGTTCTCCCGGAACAAGTAGTGAGAACGAAGGTATGTTAACCTCCTCCCCAACTGGACAGTTGCGAACAAAGTTAGGGGGCCAATCCTGTTCGGCCAGCAGAATGTCATATATCTTGACTACACGATCCCAAAAGATGGCGTTTATAGTGCGCTCAATGTCCCCTTCTAATTGTAAAGTTACTGTATAAACTCTATCAGGATCAGAGACACCCATATCTGCTGTTTCGACTTGTATGAAGTCATCAGTTGCTTTCACCTCCAGATGCTCTAGAAGATTCCGGCGAACTATTGTGACCTCTGCCGCGCTGTCTAACAGTGCTAGTGCCCATGTCTTGTTCTTCAAGAGAACTCTCTTCCTGTGTGGCATTTCTAACTGAGACTGCTGCCACTTTTTTCTTTTTAAACTGCTGTTTTTGTTGGATCGGTTTTTCTTCCTTCTTGACAGAAACCTCTGATGAGCGTTGTGATTCCTATCTCAGTTTCACGTACTCTTTTCTCCGCTCTAGTCGCCCACCTCTCTCATTTCTCTTTTCCGATGAGTCCTGAAAGGAACGAGATTGGCGTGTATCAGTATATTGATATCTATCAGGCGTCTTCAAATTAACCCTATTTCTGAGATTATACCTTGCCTGCGGGGTCTCCGTTCGCGGAGATTCTTCCCTTTCTTTTTTAGGTGTTTGTTGTTTTTTCTCCCAGCGCTTTTTCATACCCTCAGGTTGCTGTTGTTTAGTAGCATCTTTACTACCCTTTCCCTGAAACTGTGGTTTCTGTGGTCTAGCCCCCAGGCTTTCACGACCGATACTGGAATACGTTTCCGCTATTATTCTCGGCAGTTCCCGCTCTTGATCTAGCTGCGGGACATCACGAAGATGCATACGCACCGCTAGTGCTACTGCCTCCCCTTTTAGATTACTCAATATGATGGAATAAACCGTGCATCCCTAAATCGAAGGCCGGGGCAGCCCCATATTCATCTTGAATTTGTTTGAGCACTTCCGGTAAATTAGCCAATGTCGGTGTACCGTGTGCTGTAGTGTAGAGCGCGGCAAACACCATGTATTACAATGGTCCACTGTAGGAACCATACCAAACGGCAAACACATCTTTAATATTCTATGTTTATCCTGAGGTCCCGTATGGGGAAATACTGCTTCCAGCGTATTAATTTTTTGCGCCAGCCAAAATGGAGTTTCCTTTCGTTTAGCCGGTACTTTGCCCATAACAGAGTGCACAGTGGCCGGATTGACACCCGGAACTACTGCATGTGGTTGTGCCGGAGCAGCACGCGCTGGGTTTGTGTTTAGAGTTTGCATCACAAATTGTAATAAGCGTCTATATGTAGCTGTCCATTCCGTATATAAACAACGAACTTCAGCCACCGCTAACTGAGCAACCGCTGGATGTGGTGTATATGTAGCCAATAAAGGCCAGGTAGGACCATCATTACTTAGTGGACCTAGCCTAACTGATGCTATGGTGTGGGGTAGGGCGCCATCAAGCCAATTATTATGTTCTTGATAAGATAGAGGTATTTCTAAATATGCATATGCCCTGTATTGTCGAGGGACATTTGCAAGAGTGTAATCGTGAAATGTGTTTGAATTCCCATCAACTGCTGGAAATACAACCCAAGAATAAAAAAGTTCTGTTCTATGGGCTGAATGGGCGTCCACCACAAACGTGACTGGACACCCCTGGTTTGTTAGTCCATGTGCTAGCAAATGAACTGTGAGCGGTTGTCGCATATTAACTGCTATGTTCATTACTTGGGGATTCGCCATTATGAAAACAGTGCTAGTTCAGAGAAGGCACACCAATAACGGGGTTTTCCTTTCAGAGTTCAAGCTTGAACAAACAACAGCTATCATTAGGATCTAACTATATCGCAGTGGCGGAAGTCCTCAGTGCCACGGACGTCTCTGTTAACGGAACCGAGGAGTCAATATATATATATGAGACCGGGAGAGTCAGCTGGACCCGAAAATTAGAGCCAGACCAATCGTTGGCGGCGCCATGTCGCGTGGGCTCTCATTATCCTAAATGAGACTACTGGATTTCTAGGTAGCAGGGACGTTCCTGGTGTGGGGGACTGAGTCTTACCCACTTAGAAGGACCTCTGTCACCTTCAATCCGGTTTTTCTCCGGCTAACTAGCAGTGCCTCATCTCTCCCAAGGGGAAGGGATGATTGGGCAGCCGAGCGCATGACATCTTTAGAACTTCTCAGGGAAGTCGTGGTCACTCAGGTCCCAACCAACTCTCTCATTTACAGTATGATCTCATATACAAATGACAAAGGCAGTTTAAGTTTTATAGATTGTTTTAAATAAAACAACTGCATTTTAGATAATAAGGCATGAGCCGCAATAACCAGAACCATACAACACAGTAGGATTGAAATAGTCACGATGAGAGTGAAACATAAGAACAACGCTATCATAGTGTTAATAGATTCCGTTCTCTCTAAGTAAGTTCTATTTCGAGCACAGCATGTTAAGCTCTAAGCTTGCCTTGTAGATTCCCTGGGAAGACATCAACCCTCATACCTGAGCAAAGGCCTGTGATCTGGATCAGCATCTGCAACAGGGCAGTCAGCGTCTAGTTGTGGTTCCCTGGTCGGAATCTCCCTCTTGCGTGTATTAGGACAAGGAATATTTTTATAACTAACATGTCAGTGTGATAGCAAAACGTCCCTATGCAAGAATGTATATCTGCAACCCAAAGACTAAACTCCTACCACGTCTATCGGCAATGTACCAGACTGTATCCTTGACTGAAGCACAGAGTGAGCAAGAATGTGTTATTGAGAACTCCAGTGCTGAAGTAGGCTAAACAGTGTGATATAAAAAATAAAACAAGACCGTAGAACTGGCTATTTGAAAAATAACAGTACGAAGCTGAATAAAATGCATTTAGAGCAAAGTGCACCGAGGCCCTTTGCTGCGAGCAAAGGAATAAAATACATCCAGGGCAAAGTGCACAGAGGCCTAACGCCTGAAGCAAACGCGCAAAGGATACATAAAAATTACCACACTACAACTGCAGTCACAAGGAAAAGTATTTGTATTGCAAGAAGACAAACTGACTTTTGACCTCTGTCTCTGAACACAGAGCAAATGTGACAAGAATAATATTTAAGGGCATCCTAATTGCTAATTCTGTTTCTGACTGAACAGAACACATCTTCTTTGTCCACTGCCAGAAGGGTCAAGTGGAATCTAAAAATAGCTCAAACTCATAAAATAAAATACAACTCCCCATAGCAGTAGTAGATTTATCCAGCCCTGTTAAAGAACTGGCCTTGCAGTTTCAACAAGCCAAAGACATCTTCCACTTCTCTAGTGCACTTGGTTGAGCGAAGGTCCTCTAAGCTTCCAGCAGTACTTTGCTGGCAGTTACAGATTTTTAAACAAATATGCTTTGCCTCTTAAACTGTGTAAAATTGCCATGAAGTGCTTGCATTATTTATAATCTAATGTATGATAGAGTAGTAATGAAACTAATACAGTAAATAGTGTACAGGTTCATACAATGCAATTAGTATGCACAGGTTCACTAAATATTAGTATAGCTGGCAAAGAATCAATATGCAAAAGAAACACTGCACTTGAAATCACTAGCTGCTATCACTTTTTAACCATGGGTTTTCTAGATTTTAACATGCCCTCTTTTTTATATACCTGTCAGTACTCACATCAGGGCATTTTTCATCCTTCGGAAGCTTAGCATATATGCCTTGTTGGTTTGAGTAATAGAGTCCACTGGCAAATTAGTTTTACAATCTGTTTGTAGGATCTTACCTTACATTGAGAATTTCTCTTTACCTGCTTCTCCGGATGTAACCCAAAGTTGCTATTAACTTGTAATTGGCTATACTCCCTCTACAGAATATGCATTATTACGGTCAGGGTTAGGACAAGCAGGTACCATCTTGATAGGGTTTTCCTGTGCTTCCAGTTTTGCATTCATGTGCTTCAGGCACATCAGGAGAGGACCCCGGAGCATTATTTAAATGGACATGGTGCACAGCCACGCTGACAGTGTGCCAAAGGCAAGCTTATCTATGCCTATCCGTGTGCTTTCGGGGCACAGAGCGGAAAACTGCTGATTTTGCCAGTATAACGCTATTTTTGAAGTCAGAACAAAAAGATCCTCTCCATGAGACATGAAACTAGAAGTAAGTGCATTCCTGTTGCTTCTGCCACAGCCCTCAAAATGTGAAAGACCTATCAGAGCCTCCAAGTTCATTAAGTTATAAACCCACCAGTACGGCTGAATGACCACTAATAAATACCGGAGTGCTAGTCAAACATGCACCTGAAACATGAACATAATTTAGATTTCATATTTATAACGGAGATCTGGCTGACACCCAGTCAGGAGTGTGAAATTTAATAAAATATCTACTTGTCCACGGGACAGGTTGTTTCTTAAATCACCTTGTCCGGTAAAACAATCTACTTGTCCCTCTGGTGCTATGTAGTGTGGCGACAAATTATAGCAGCAATCTTGTTATGTAAGAGCTATGATAAAAGCATCTCTGATTATGCCAGGACTACTACTATAGTAGGGCCTGAATACTTGCAATTTCAATCCCTACTGTAGCAATTTCCTTATTTTGCCACCTTTCCACAGATCTACATACTGGGGCTGGAGGAAGCAGTAAGCAATTGTTCCAGGAATGGAATGCCTTTGAGTCTGCAAACCTACCAACTTCCATGTTTTAAGGATTTTCACCAGCTCCTCTCTAATCTTTTCCCATATTGAGAAAGGTTGGAAATGTACTTCTCACAGAGGCAGAAGTAGAAGTTCTTCCAGGGTTGGGAAAAAAAAGTGCTGGAGCGAAAGTGAACCTGTAAACGCCCCATCGATTTTCACATGAGCAAATCTACATATGCACATTTGCTTGTGCTAAAAAACAGTTCACAAATATTTTCTAGGAGTACGATTTCCTGGTTTACTTATTTAAGTTCTTGTGAATTCATGAAAGCCACTAATTCAAAGACATATACCATGGGTGCACTTCTGTGACTTTCTTTAAGAACCGGTTACCTAATTAGGTCTGGTGTTAACAAAGACAATTTGCTTTTATTAAACTTCTATTTCTCTATCTATCGTCTGGCTTTACTGTGAGTGATTGCAATCTGCTCTTCCACAAGGAGCATATTGGCACACAAAGTAGTTTTGTTCAGTGCCAGGAACCACTGTGGCAATCAGTGGCATAACATAACTGCCCCCCCCCCTTGAAAAGAACATGGAGGGCCCCCCTCCAGGCTCACTCAGGTCAGGTGCTGTGCTGAGGGGGCCCCATGGAGGGGGGCTGCGGGGCCTTTCTTACGCCACCGGTGGCAATGTGTGCTTTTTGAGTCAAAAAACTCAATTTTTTTGGCCAGTGTTTGTTACAATGGTGAAGGCCTGGCCGCTCCCACAACAATAAAGTGTTACAAAAGCCATGTCAATCAAGGCAAGCATTGAGGAAACCAAACATTTTTGAAGCGGTTGGTGTTAGAAATGGGGTCTTTGGTTGGCAGTCAGGTTACCCCCTGTCCAAGCAAGGACCCTCACTCTAGTCAGGGTAAAAGAGAATCACCCTCAGCTAACCCCTGCTTACCCCCTTGGTAGCTTGGCACGAGCAGTAGGCTTAATTTCAGAGTGCTAGGTGTCAAGTATTTGTACGAACACACACAGTAACTTAAGGAAAACACTACAAAATGACACAACATAGGTTTAGAAAAATACAGAATATTTATCTAAACAAAACAAGACAAGAACAAAATGACAAAAATCCACAGTACACAAGTCAAGTTATCAAGTAAAAAGCAAAAAGAGTCTTCATGTAGTTTTAAACACATACTAACACTGTTAGCATGAAAATGAACCTTGGGTGTGCCAAAAATAATCCCGCACGGGCGAGTGTGCGTAAAAAAGGGCTTGCGATACGTCGATTTCACTCACAAGCGAGACCATGCATCGTTTCTCCTTTCGTCGAGTTGGGTGCGTCGTTTCTTCTCCCCGCAGGGGAGGGATGTGTCGATCCGGTCAGCACTCTTGGGTACAGTCAGGCCTTGCGTTGTTTTTACATGCC
This sequence comes from Pleurodeles waltl, assembly GCF_031143425.1. Classification (NCBI taxonomy): domain Eukaryota; kingdom Metazoa; phylum Chordata; class Amphibia; order Caudata; family Salamandridae; genus Pleurodeles; species Pleurodeles waltl. The sequence continues at coordinate 315,348,759 of NC_090440.1, read as the reverse complement.
CAGCGGTGTTTGCGTCAGAAATCCAGCCTCACGATGATCCGAAAACCACGCATCGCTGGTTGTGATCTCACCAGCCTCCGTCAGTGATGCTGCGTGTCTTTTCTCCAGCATTGTGCGTCAATTCTTCGGTCGCGTTACAAGCGAGTGTCGATTTTCAGCCGCGAAGCCGGTGGCGCGTCGATTTCCCAGCCGCCGATCAGAGTTGCGTTGATCTTTTCCCCGCATGGCGTTCTTTGCGTGGATTTCTTCCTCTTAGGCTTCCAGCTTCTCCTTTCAGGGTCCCAGGAACTGGATGGGCACCGACTCCAGGTGCTGGCAGAGATAAGTCTTTGCTGTCCCTGAGACTTCAAAACAATAGGAGGCAAGTTCTAAATCAAGCCCTTGGAGATCTTCACAAGATGGAAGGCACATGAAGTCCAGTCTTTGCCCTCTTACTCTGGCAGAAGCAGCAACTGCAGGATAGCTCCACAAAGCACAGTCACAGGCAGGGCAGCTCTTCCTCCTCAGCTCTTCAGCTCTTCTCCAGGCAGAGGTTCCTCTTGGTTTCCAGAAGTGTCCTAAAATCTGTGGTTGTGGGTGTCCTTCTTATACACAATTTCTCCTTTGACGTAGGCCTACTTCAAAGCAAAATCTCACTTGAATGTGAAATCCTGCCTTGCCCAGGCCAGGCTCCAGACACTCACCAGGGGGTTGGAGATTGCATTGTGTGAGCGTAGGCACAGCCCTTTCAGGTGTGAGTGACCACTCTTCCCCTCCCTCCTAGCACAGATGGCTCATCAGAATATGCAGGATACACCCTAGCTCCCTTTGTGGCAGTGTCTAGTGTGAGGTGCAACCAGCCCAACTGTCAAACTGACCCAGATAGCGAATCAATCCACAGACAGAGTCACAGAAATGGTATAAGCAAGAAAATGCACACTTTCTAAAAGTGGCATTTTCAAACACACAATCTCAAAATCAACTGCACCCTGCTGTTAGCGCTACCTAGGGCCTACTGTAGGAGTATCTTACATGTATGAAAAGGGAAAGTTTTGGCCTGGCAAGTGGGTACACTTGCCAAGTCGAATTTACAGTTAAAAACTGCACACACAGACACTGCAATGGCAGGTCTGAGACATGATTACACAGCTACTTGTGTGGGTGGCACAATCAGTGCTGCAGGCCCACTAGTTGCACTTGGTTTACAGGACCTAGGCACCTCTAATGCACTCTACTAGGGACTAGTAAAGCAAATATGCCAATCATGGATAAGCCAATTACATACACATGTTGTAAAGGACCACTTGCACTTTAGCACTGGTTAGCAGTGGTAAAGTGCCCAGAGTAACAAAAACAGCAAAATCAGAGTCCAGCACACATCAACAACCTGGGAAACAGAGGCAAAAAGTTAAGGGAGACCATGTCAAGGATGAAAAGTCTAACAGTTGGTTTTGCCAGTGCTTGCTTATTTTCATGCTTCCCGTAATCTTGTTTAAAAAAGGTTACATTGATTTTCTATTAGGAATATTTTTGGGAAATACTAGCATGCATCAACACATTTCACTAAAAGATGCTTCAAAGAAATTGCACCTAGAATTTCATAATAGCGAAACATTTTTTTTTCCTACTTGCATTTTTTTTACATTTTATTTTGAAGCAAAGAATCATTATTCTTGCTTACAAGCTTCTGCAAACATTTGCATCTAATCAGAGAGCATTCTGGGAGCGTTATACTTAGCCCCATATTGTTAAACTTTTCCAATGTATGTATCCTTTTTTTTTTTTTTAGCAGTATGACTTTAAAACATTTATTTACAGTGTTCATCCTAATAATGAAGGCTTTTAATTGATGAGCCATAAATACAAGTTCGGACAGCATCATCATTTGGACACACAGTACCTCAACTGCAGACAGCTCCCTTCTCTGTAAACTGCCAGCCAAACAGTTTGTGCTGCAGGGTGTTAGGCCTACTTGTCCCAAGGACAAAAATAAACATGAAAACTTGTTGCCCTTGACCCCAAACTATATGTCTGGCTGTCGGGCGATAGGAATTCCACATCCCTGCCAGTTCTGGTCTATATATTGAATTACAAAAACTAGAGCTTCTTGCCATGATTAACAGGCCACCACTGGTGAACAACAGTGTTACCACTCAAAGCTGATTCCCAATAATTCCTTCAATCCAAAATGTATTCCAAAAACCTTTTTTTATCATTTATTAATCGATTTATTATGTCAATCTGTTGTCAACAGGCATAATGGAGAAAAAGAAAAGTGTATGCTGCTTCCTTATTAATTTTCTAGCACAGCTCAAGATGTTGGCCATTGAGTGAGAATGTAACTTTGCATTTACTTTAGCCAACTGTATCTGGGACAGAATGTTGCTACAGATGACAAGTTTTCTGGACTTATTCCTTCACACATGTATCCATTCTTTCAATTACTGACTCTCTCATCCACCGCTTTTTGCAAACTATGTATCATTGCAGATGCACTTTCTTTTATAAGCCAAACCTACTGGCTTTGTCAATTGTTGTTTAATCTTTTCACTTGGAAGTGACTAAAAAGATAAAGAGGGGAAAATCAATGCTTACTGAAACTACTGAAGAGAGGCAATATGTAGGTGGCAATAAACATATGTCTTTTCATTTTATGTGGACACTAATGGTGAGCGGACTAACAGATATTTGCAACTGTATTAATACTGCAGCATTAAACCATGTCCCTAACTTAAGCACCAATTCTCTTTTTTTTTAATTATATTTTTATTTGAGATCCATCACAGCGGCCAAATCATCAACTCATTCTACAAATACATCAGCACTTAAACACAAAACCTGCTCGCATTTCAACACAGTAAAAATACATCAAAAGGTCAACCTTAAAACCAGAAATTTCCACATAAAAAAAAAAAAAATCAACCTCTTTATTCCACCTCGAGGTTTCAGCCATAAACTGCCACCACAATCTATCAAATGTCCTGGTCCCCAAACACCAAAGAGCATACAGCGCACTTCTTACTTGCATCATTTTTGCCACCCACTCCCCTATCACAGGGATCAACGGCATTCATGCCGTTGCAACGTACAATTTTTTAAATCTGGGTGCTAACTGAGCGGGAGGATCATAACCCAGAACTCTCCACCATAAACTGGAAGCCAACTTGATCTGCCAGGACCTTTCTAAGAACCCAAATATCTCTTTCCAAAATTCTTGAATGACTATGCACTGCCCAATTACATGAGACCAATTTGCGACCACCCCCGAATTACATCTAAAACAGCAGCTTGACCGCATGGGGTTAACCAGGGCTAAAAATTGTGGGTTTTTATTAAGTAGCCATGTCGTATAGAATACCATTCTACGCCAACTGTTTCCTCGCAAAATCTCAAAATGTAATATGCTGATCTCATCCCACATCTTTCAAATTAGTTCCAGGCCTTCATACTGCTCTCTTTTATTGATAGCCTTTTTACAGGGATCAGGACACTTCATGGAAGCAAGTAATCTTTTCCATTTACCAGGCCACTTACCGTCCGTACATCTACTAACGTCACTACGATTTGATTGACTACCCAACACCTTCTCAATCTCTAGGTTGCTAAATATACTGGCCCGAATCCTATAGGAGCCAGGAAGCAAAAAATTGTCTTGAACTGTTACTTGAATTTCCGACAGGTTCTTCCACCTTTCTTCAATCAAAAAATTGGCTTCCTTGCGGAACCCAGCTTTCTCACAATTTCGCACTAATTTGGGGTCCAACTCAGCCCAGACATCCTTAGGAGGTTCTATCAAGGGTGCATCCTCATTATTGTGGGAAATGCATATCGCATATAAAGATCCTTGTGTTTCCTAAAAAAAAAAAAAACACCTCAAGATTTTACAGCAGACTTTTTTGGGTGACCTTGTTAATTTTAACACATCTCCAATATCATATTCACTGAAAATGAGCTGAAAAAATGGTTCTTAAAAATTCCTTCTGATCTAAATTTTGCATTAAATCTGGACCTATACTGTGCAAAATAATAATCCCTCAAATTAGGGAGTGCCACCTGTCTCCAAAACTACATATAAAGTGCTCAGATCTAATCTTGCCAGATAAATGATGTAAACATAGACTCCATTTTAAAAAAAAATATTGTTTTTAAAACACAGAGAATGGCTCAAAAAAGAAAACTGAATAGCGGGAAAACTGTAATTTTAATCAGAGCAATCCTCCCTATAACAGTTAGAGGTAGGGAGTTCCACCATGCAAAGTTTTTGCTTTTAGAAGTAAAGGGGCAAAATAATCTTGCTGATCGCCTTGCGCCACCTTCTGTCCCTCCACATCCTGCAACTGCAATTCGGACTATACTTCTCAAAGATCTTGAGTCCCGGCCCCAACCACTATGTCACCAAGCCTCTCTCGTGGTCGCCTATCTCCTGGAGACTCAACTCCTCTCTCTATCTCACTGGCGTATCTCCAACTTCTGCTGGTTTCAGGGATGTGGTACTGGGAGAGCTATCTGGGGTGCTTACAGAGGTGTTGTCCAAAAGGCTAACTGACGAGCCATTCCTTTGCTCTATCTGTGACTGTGAAGCCTGGCCCACAACCAACCCCTTAATCGAACCCTGTACCCTCTGCACATTGAATGGACTTGGAAACTTTTGATGGCATCTTTTCTTCGCGTAGTTTAAATTATTTTAATAAACCTCATGCCAGGCTCTTCAAACCACCACACCTAACCACAGTCTGCCAGCACTGTCCAACCGCTTAGCAGAAGAACAACAGGAGAATGTAAAATACAGGGGTAAGGGGGTGGTGCAAGCCTAAAGAAATCCCAGAGCAGTACCAGGTCAGAACAGGCAGTGGAGACCGTAGGGGGCTATTTCTCAGACATATCTCTTCCAAACATAAATACTAACGGTCCAATATAAAAATAAATGCTGCACCAACCTCTGGTACGCCCACAGCACCTGCGCTCACCTCATTCACCTACGTAGAATGAAACAGCCTCACCAACCTGGCAATCAGCAGACATTAGAGGCTCCTTTAACAGACAGAGTCCCAGAAACCCGAGATCTCATGCAGTGCGCTAGCGACCACAGTCTGTCCAGCCAACACCAGCAGCCAGATTCCACGTCTGACATGGTAAAGAAATGTGGTAAAGAGAACAACACTAACCCAACCAGGCCACCGGGGTGACCAACGTGCCATCCCTTCACCGCAGTGTTCGCTTCATTGCTCCATGTCCGCTACAACCTGCTGCGAATCCAAGATGGCGAGCTGTGATCAGCGGTCAGGAAGACGCACTTCGTCATATCTGCTCCTTAAGCACCGATTCTCAAAGATAACAGCATGACTAATTTCCATTTTATTGTAAGAAACACTTTAAACCTTCTGAGCATTGTTACGTAAATGTCAACCCTAACCCATGGTGATAATTATAAACAACTGGTTTAATACAGATAGGGTGCACTGTATGTTCAAAACAGCTCTACTGCAGTTAAAACATTCAATCATCTCACCCAAGGCTCTGTTGAGACCAGCCTTTTGCCATTAGTGTACATATAAGCAAAAAGAAAAGCTCTCTAGTCATTCTCATTCAACAGCAGCATTGATGTTAGAGTAGTCAGCATCTGGGATACGTGTCATTTGCAAAGAAAGATAGTTAATGTATGTGAAAACAAAGAGTGGGAAATGACAACTATAAAAGAACTGCTCGACTGTAAGGGAAGGATGGATGAAAGGAAAGATAACACTTGACTAAGACAAATAAAAGGTAAATGTGAGTGGTGGGAGAGGGTTGATGGCCAGGCCAAAGCAGAAAGGACAAGACTTAAGCCAAGAGCCAGATCAAATATGTGAAATATGGTAATTTAAAAAGGGCAGAGGAGCAGAGAGCATCAAGTAACAGACTTCTAGGAGAATCAGATGTAAACTGCATCTATAAAGTTAAAGTAGACAAGAGATTGTGGAGAACAACTTAATTAAACAACATAAAGGAGCTTGTGTATTTAATGTAAAAAAAAAAAACAATACACATAAAAAAAATCCTTGAAGATGTATATTGTGTGCTTGAAATATTACAAAGGAATAATAATACTAATACAAAATATGTTGATAGGCTGCTAAAACTTTGAACAGCATGCCACTTTCCAATTAATGTCAATAAAACATGCACTTGTCAATTGTATGTAACACCATTGCAACTGCAGACAGAGTTAGACTTCGGCAGACTGGGTACTCCGTTGCAAATGTGACAAGCGTACGCTGTCCGCCAAACCCTCAGTCTGCCCGTCTGCTTTACAGGCTTGTAGATGTTAAGCATTCCTTCAACAGAGTCTGATTGGCTCCTTCGATGGGATACTTTCTTCGATGTCCAGAATGAGTAGTTGTCGTAGTAGCAAGGACATTACACCACCCACACTATTTAGGTTGGCCAGTGTAATGTCTTTTCTATTCCTGTCCATCACCTCCAGGAAAAGCCTGGCAGTGAGGGATAGGACAAACACAATAATGACCCCAACACCCTTGGACAAATCTAGCAGGGAGTGGGGGTCATTAGTTTGTTTGTTTTTCAGAAAAACTCTCGCATTGGAGGTTTGTTTTTGAGGAAAAAAAAGTAAAAGGTTTGGTGGACGGCTGTTAAAGCTGATGACAGCCTCTTATTACACTTTTCTTACATTGACCGGAACCGCCATTATGCCGGTTCCTTTCAGTATACAGAGATGACCACTGGGCCGGCAGTCATCACTAAATTTGGTGGATGAAGTGCTGTTGTGATGGGGAGGAAATGTCCTCTACCATCCCGAAGGACACTCCTCAATCCATCAAATCCTAAAATCTGGCTGTAAGTATATTTTCTTTAAGAAATCGATTCCCCTGGTACAACAGCTGATGTCACTGCTTTGACGCATTGATTTTGAAATAAAACTTAAATAAATTAATACCATTGAAAACAGAATTCAACTCAAATTTAGAAACAACTGATGAGAAGACTGCCACCACAGCGTCAAGTTATGTGTCCTACTTGCCCTTCCCCTTCAAATGAATTCTATGATAAGAATTTTTGCTTTGCATTCAGATTCAGTCACTTCAAGGCTATGTTGTCACTAAATGTCAGTTCTAAAATTGTGATCTTAATTTCATACGAATGTTGCTTTCATATAATGTATTAAGGGTATGTTATTGTCATTTAAGGAGTCTCTCCTACAGACATTTGAGGTTTTAATATTGATAACCACATTAAAGTATATAGAGGTATGTATATATTTACTATATACCTCCACATCTATGTAAGATATATGAATTGTCAAGGTAAACATATATGAAGTTAAGAATAGTAAATCTATAATTATTGCTATACACTTACCTTCATAACATAATTGTTGTCAATATTTTCGCATGACGATAGGTTTGCCCTAGATATTCGAACATAAAACTTATAAGGAACAAAACACAAATGGTCCAATAAGGGTCCCTAGTTCTTTGACCGAGGTGTAGGCTATGCCGTAGGGCTGGAATGAGTGTTAAAGGGAATAGGGAATATATAGTTATAGAAGTCTGAGAAGTCTAGTAAGCTACCCCTTTACGACAGTGTACTAAGTACAGCTGTAAAGGACCAAGATTTTAAGTGGGTCAGCCATCATGGTCTACAGAATTTGGCCCACCAGAGAATGATTAACCAGAATTCTCAAAAAGTTCTATTAAAGATGATGAAAGAAAAACAGTCTATTGAAGTTAGACATCAGTACAGTCAAATGGTTTGCAATCTTTAAGAAGTAGGATTTATGGTCCAAACATTAAATAATGACGACCAGAAGCAGGGTCAGTAGTCAACAATGTTTGAAATAGACTGTGTCTGCAGACGTTTGCCTAGAGTTCACAAACGTCAGTTTGTAAGCCTTTATTTCTAGCAGAAATAACTATACAGCAATATATACCACTAAAGCTCCATCTTCCACATGCCTGATGGTTAACACGCATTTCATATTTTCAGATGCTTCAACTTAATTGTTATTGATAGTAGTATTTTCCTGTTACATCCACGTTATGTATGGCTAGTTGATAACTGTGTTAATTTGTTAATTCCCCATATATTAGCTCTTGAAAAACTCAATAAAGTGAAAGACAATTGCCCAATGGCATTATGGTATGTACAGACTAGATCTACAGATAATTAAAGGTTACAAAATAGTCATCTTTAACTGTTGTGTTTTAACATTACAATTTTAATAGTTTCTTGCCACTAGGCAAGTCCAACAGATTATTCTCAAAGACATTTTCAGCATTCTGCTGGATCTTAAACATCAGTCTGAAAAGTGATTAAAAATGAGAAGTCAGTAACAGTCTCTGGAAAATGAATGTTGATTAATTGTAAGGTGACTGACGGAACAACAATGTAGCCCATTCTTAAAGTTGAGGGAGATTATTTTTGAACAACAGCCACAACATTTAAAGGGACATGACATTAAAAACTTTAACCTCAACAGAAATGGACAGTTTTTATATAGCGTACAACACAGGTCACTTGCACATGGCATCTCTAATGAAATGCAGAGTAGATGCAACATAGATAACTGAACTGTGTACACCTCTGAAGAATGAATGTAGAATAATTTGACTTTACTTATCCTGATTGCTTCTTTTTGTGTTTGTTAAGTTTGAATTTTCTTTCACACAGAGTGGGCGGAACTTGGAGAAGTGTGAGAAGCAGGTGAAGTACTAGTAGCCCGGCCTTCACTATCAGAGTCATATTCTTCAGCTTTTCTCATGCATTGACAACCACCACATTTTATTAATATAATCACGATTACAACAAGAAGTGGAAGACTGAGGCAAAGGCCTATGATGAGTGAATAATTAATATCGTCCAATACTTTCTCAAGTTTGGCTTTCTGGATGCCCGAGTCTAGACTGCCACCAGTTCCTTTATCTTTGCACGTTGGAGGGGCCCAGCCTGATTCACAGTGACAGTTGCCTTTATTGTTGCATACTCCTTTGCCACTGCATGTTGTATATGCAGAACACTTATTTCCTAGGGACGATCTATGAACACACTTCTGCTGTATACATATTTTGCCCTCATCACATTTTGATCCATCTAAAACAAAAGCTGGGTCTGTTAGATCAGAATTCTGTAAAACATCTATGGACATGCAGACAGAAGATTTTGCAGAGTAGTAAATTACAGGTGCCTTTGCAAATCTGAAAGGCAAAGGGTTTGAATATGCACACTGCAATTTTCCACACATAGCATCTTCAACAGTGCATCCGAAAAATGAACCTTTAGTAGCAGAACCACAATTGCCAAACCTGTCCTGATGAATATTAGCTTGCACAAAGCACAAAGCATCAGCTATGTGTGAACTTTCTCCAAAGAGTTTCTTACATTGTGCATCTGGATTTTGGCATTTACCTTTGTAGCAGTACCACTTTTGATCACCACATGCATTTCCATTTTGTTGAAAGAGGTCATCTGGGCAAACTGGTGATATCCCATCACAATACTCTGGAAGATCACATTCATCAGTTACATCCCCACAAAGAGTGCCCTGAGAAAGAATCTGACAGTTATTACAGCATGCTCCCCATGCACATTTAGCATTTTCTTTCAATTTACAATTACTGTCACAACATGCATCAGTTGTACACTCAGTGGCTGTTCCGCAATCACAATCTTCTCCATCATCTACAATCTTGTTTCCACAGATTCGAGGATAAAACTGTGCCCTTGGAGCTGGCTCTTTCAGGAGGCAGGTTGCCTTAAAGGTTGAAACGAATGTCCCATAATCTGCCACACTGCAGCTACTAAAAGTGTTTGCACCAAATGTGTTGCCAATGTTTGTGTTCATTATGCATGTTGTTCCAGAACACTGACAGTCTCTGTAGTTGTCATGAATTAAACCAAGGTTATGGCCCAACATGTGGGCAACTAGCATTGAAAATTTCTCAATACCTTGATCCTGCGGGTACACAATTATTGCCCCATTATGTTGAGAACACATTCTTCCAAAGAATGTCAACCCACGACCCATGCTTGAGTCATATGAGAATAAGACCGGAATATCATAGCTTACTGGTTTGGGCCAAATTGAGTGAATCCAAGACACAAACCTGTCAAGCTTCTCAAGCGTAGTGCCATTCAACAGGTCCACCTGATCTGAAGAGGCCCAGATATCCAGGGAGATCATAAAGATGTGTATGTCCAAGGGACTAAACCTGGTGTTGAGATAGCTCACTAGCAGGACCATGTTATCTGTTACAGTAGAAACACTTGACCCAAAACTGTCAAACAAGTCCTTTGTGACAAATATCGCCAATTCCAAAAAGCGAGTTGTCTGGCTAGCTGGTGCTGGTGCTGGCCTGGCTCGATGCAAGTTTGACAGCTGCTCTTGTACTGTCCGGTTGCTGTGTGGGTCTGTGTCATTGTCCGTGAAGAGCATATCATCCTCGCCCAAGCTGTCCAGTCGGTGGAGTAAGTGTCTGAAACCATGAAGGGCGTGGAAGGGCTCAATGGCATAGCTGATGTTTGCAAGTTCCACGAGCCCCCTCAAACCAGCGCATGTTCTGAGTGTGACGGCTGAGTTTGGGCTGTCCAGAACGTAGCCCTGATAATAGCAATCCTTCTTGAGAGGCTGGAGGTCTTGTGGTGAGGTGTACTGGTGGCCGTTGACGTACAGCCTTAAATCTGAGGGAATGAAATTCTGCCTTTCCAAGTAAATGAAGTGCTTCTCACCTCCAAAGGCCATTGCATATAGCAAGGAATCTGTGCTCTCGTCACTCTTTGGCAGCAACCTTCGAGGTATCGTTATTTCAGACACAGAGAAAAACTTATCTAGACCGACGCAAGGCGTCAGGCTACAGAGTAGAACGGCGAGGGCAACGGCCATGTTAGGTGTCGCCCATGTTAGATGTAGCCGTGCTCCTCCTCATCGAATAGTTTTAGCCTTGTCTAACATTGCCCTGACTTTCCGCAAGCGTCTGACGCAGCCCACTGTCACAGAAGTGCTCGTGGGAGTTAAAAGTGCGAGACGCACATGCGTCCCTTGGAGATTGGCGAACTTGGAGGGCCGCGCGGGAGACGTAAGGTATATTAGAATTTTGACAGTTGAGGCAGGTTTCCCTTTCCACTTAATAATCGAGCCATACCATTCTTAAATGGTAAATGAAATACACTGATAAATGCTCTGAAAAGAGGTACAAGAAAAGGGATTTACAAACCTGCATGCCCGTGGGGGGAGCTCTGTGCCACTCGGAACCATTTCCACAGAATAACCACCATTTCCGAAAACCTTAGCAGAGACAGTAGACATAGAAGCAGGACGAAAGGATTTGGGGACCTAAGGGGCTTCGTGCTCCAATGACAGCACATATAGAAATAAAGGAACGGTTACACTGCATGCTACCTTTGGCAGAATGGTCCCAAGTTTAGATATCCGTTGACAGAAACAGCATTTACTAAGCTCAAGCAATTATTTGAAACCACAATTCCATACTTGTATGTGATCAATCATAGTACAGTAAATGTACGTATGTGAAAATAGTGGAGCACTGGCTATGCACAGTCATGGGCTGACGTGAAAGCCCCTCCACCAATTAAGAGGAGCTACATATATGTGCGTTTTAGTGCAATGCATCAGAGACACCCACTAAAATGCATTAGATTAACCTTAGATGCATGGCAGCATAATTGACAGTGCCAACAGCCTGAAAGCATAAAGAAATTTTATTTTTCAAAAAATTAAGAGGGGTATTTTGTTTTTTTCTATTAAGTTGCACTGGAAAGGGGACAATTTCAAACGTGAGAAAGCTAAGTTAAAGCTAGTTTTAGCTTTAAAAATCCTGAGTCTTGTGAGCGCTGATTTCAGCAGGAATCATTTTTACATATATTTCTGTGTGTGATTTAACATATGAAATATACTAATGGTTGAATTTAATACGTATCACAAAATTGTACCTTTTTGACTGGCCGCCAGTGAGTAAAAGGCCTGCACATGCACTCTGAAAATAATGTGCTAATGCTGTTTAAAAGTACTTCTCCTTTAAGAAGGGTTTTCTGTTTAGTTTATTAGCTGAAATAATATGAGTATTTCTTGTTTTCTGCTGGGCCTGAGCTGAACAAGGCCACAGCGAGAAGTTATCTCACTTGCAAGTTCTAGCGAAAGTATCAAGTGTATGTGCTCCTGTCCGTTGCATAACAAACTTTTTTGTTTTAATCATAATCTTGTTCCGTGCATCAATTAATAAAATTTCTTTCTTTCTAGGGAAACGGCACAGCACAGAATATTGCCATATCTTTGTAACCACTGGCTAGTTGAAGCAAATCCGGAAGATGCCAAACAAAGAAGCCTACAAATGAAGGACAGAAGAGGAAGTTACAACGCTACATTTAGAATAGTTTGGGGTTACGTAAATGAATTTTAGTCCTATGAATGTCTTGCAAATTCTTATTGTATCACTTCTAGACATTGCCGGTATCTGTTGTTTTTGTAATTGGATGTTCTTTCTTTGCCTGATGCTTTTGTCCAATAGAAAAGAAGTAGTAGATTCAATTTAATGATGTGCGCAGAACTTTCTGGGAGGATTGAGCATTTGTTCATTCTTGCTGAGGGTCATTGTTCCTGGGTGACTACTTGCCACTCTTCATTCCTACTTCGTGATCTGCTACTTTGACACTTCATCCCTTGCCAGATAGTCTATTGACGTTCTGGTACTTTATTATTTTCTGAGTTTACCTTGCCTGTTCAATGCTGAACTAATACCCTGATCGTTTAGTGATCTTATAGTCCAAATTCTAAACCGTCCCCATTTCCCTGTTCCTGTCCTGATGCTGTGGTACCCCTGATGAAGCAGAAGCCGACTGCTGACAATCCCTAGGGATAAGCAATTATGAGAAATCTGTGCAATGTTATTTGTCTTTTGTTTTTCAGGTACCAACTGCTACTGTTTTACTAAAACTTTTGCATGAAGCCCAACATGCTAATGATAATCTGAAGTTAGTGAGGTGTTACCTTTATATGTACAGATTGTTATCACTCTACTGTTGACTAAATGTGTGTAAGTTCTCTTGCTCAAAAATTGTTGCTGTTGATTTGTTTTGTCACTATTGAAGTTGTTCTTATTGCTTTGTTGAAACTAAGATTCTTTTGGAGGTTCCGGCAGCTTGTGATGTTTCTCTATTTGTACCAATTCGTGTTGAGACTAATTTTCGTGACCTTAGCATTGTTAATATAGGGAAATAAACATTTTAATTGATACCCAAGGTTTGGTTATTCATGGCCAACTGGGTCATGGTGCGTTCTTTACTGACTCTCAAATGATTTACATTGTTTGATGTTTGTTATTGTGCTTTACACCACTGGCTTCAATATAATATAAACAAATCAAAAGATTCATTGACCTCTAGCGATGCCGTCAGCTTACTATAATCAATATCACTAAAAATAGATAAGCCGAGGGCGCGCCAACAGTTTTGGTAGCAGAATTTGATGGTTATGTCTCTTTAAATTATTGGGACAGTATTGGTTGTGTCTCTTTAAATTATTAAAGTGCAGCTGTTTTTATTCGAGATTTCTTGTTTTAAAATGATGCAGAATATGGAGAAGGTATGTCCCTAAGTGCCCAAGGTGACTTTCCCTGGTCCTTGGAGTTTGCTTATGTTTGTGGGGAATGTTCTCAGCATTCTGTTGACAGGTTGAATGAAGTAGATTATGCGCTTGCACAACTTTAGCTAACTCACAGGTGAAATGAGTTGTTTGAGAGGCTTTAGGGAGTTTGCGTACTCCAAAATGATGTTGTAGAAAGAGTTTGCCTACTCTGAAGTGTGAGAGTAGGGAAGTTGGCGAAATTAATATGTGTGTGGCGCTTGGTGCTCAAAAATTGTCCATGTGGTTGTTGGTATATGGACCTGGCGTGGTCTGAGACTCCTGAGTATATTGAAAAGTGTATGGAGACAATTGTTTTTTGTTGTTGTAATTTGTCTGTTTAGTAGGCCAATCGGGCGTGGTTGGCAAGTCGAGTTTGTGAGTTATAGTGAGTGTAAGGTATTTTCGACTAAGATCTGGTGAGTGTAAAATTTGCAGGTCGAATTTTGCTTGCGAATCTGGGGAACTGGGAAAGAATAGCTGTAAGAGCGAAAGCCGTCAGTGAAAAATCAGTAAGGTTCCAAAAGCAATTGTGATTCACCTACCTATAGTAAACAGACACAGTTGTTTTATATTTGTTAGTGATGAAGTGCTCACAAATAATTTTACATTAGTTTTGAGTGTTTCTGAGTTTAGGAGGACAAGCCACAAGACTTTGTCAGCCACTGTGTGTAAGTGTGACGGCATTTGTGCCGCGCTGGGATAGGTTGGTTAGTTAGAAGGGTCACGAACGGATAGGTGGATAACCAGGAAGCACAATTGGATGAGAAGGTAGATGAAGAGGATTGTGGGATTACAGTCACTTCCTGATTATTGATTTTTAACATAAATTTGTGAAAATTAAGTTCTTCAAAGCTTTAAAAAGTGCACTTAGGGGAGATGAATATATTGCAGCTAGGGTAGGAGAGATTTGCCCGCCAGAAGGTACTCCGGCATATATTGCAATTGAAGAGAAAGGTACCAGATCATGCCTTTGGTTAACGTATTGGTGTACAATAACAGGAAAGGAAGGGAACTTAGGTGGTCATTCCGCCGCCCGCCATGCGGTCACTGCCATTTGGCCGCTCCGCGGTCAAAAGACCGCAGAGGCCATTCTGGCTTTCCCGCTGGGCCGGCGGGCGCCCGCCAAAGGAGCGCCCGCCGGCCCAGCGGGAAAGGCCCTGCAACATAGAAGCCGGCTCCGAATGGAGCCGGCGGTGTTGCAGGGGTGCGACGGGTGCAGTTGCACCCGTCGCGATTTTGAAAATCATGCTGGGGCCCTGTTAGGGGGCCCCACGACACCCGTTCCCGCCATCCTGTTCCTGGTGATCAAAACCGCCAGGAACAGGCTGGCGGGAAGGGGGTCGGAATCCCCATGGCGGCGCTGCTTGCAGCGCCGCCATGGAGGTTTCTCCCAGCCGGGGGAAATCCGGTGGGAAACCGCCGGACCCGGCTGGGCGACCGCGGCTGTCGGAATGCCAGATGAAGCACCGCCAGCCTGTTGGCGGTGCTTCCGACGACATCCACCCTGGCGGTCATAGACCGCCAGGGTTGGAATGAGGGCCCTAGTGTTTCCTGAAAATGGAACATTTAATTTGAGAATTTTAATAAATTTGAGACAAAAAATGTATAGTTTAAAACCTCCGCCAAAACCGGCATAGTTCGAAGCATTAGCGATCAGGGAGGTAGTAGCCAGACAACAACAAGCGCTGAGGGTTGAGAGTAAAATGAGAAGAGCAGAGAAGACACTAGCAGATGCTAGGTGGGAAAATGACCAGAAACGATGGAAATTAGATACCTTACATGGTATTCAAATGGTTCCTGCAATTTCACAGGACAGTGAGCAAAGAGAGCTTCTAAGAAATCGAAAGGAAGTTTATCTTCGGATGAGGAGCAGAAATCAAAAGAGGCTAGGAAATCTTTAACTCCTGATGAGGATTCGGACAATGATGGGCTTATTTTACAGTTATTGAGAAATCGTCCACCACCATATGTGGCACAAGACGGTCCAAGCACTAGTGTGAATCCTACTGCACTGACACAGGTTAACACATCACAGAGTTCAATACAGAGTAGTCTTAACATGATTGAGAGTTCCGTACAGGTTAATCATAACATGACATAGAGCTCAGTACAGACTAGTCCTCTAGTACAAGTACCAATGCAGAGCAGCTTCAATCATTCAACTGATTCTGTACAGTTGTCACAACCTAGTGTTTCTAGGATTTACCCAGATGTGCCTATCATAGATGCAGCAACAAATCTAATAGTGCCAGCAGGACAGGTTTACCAGAAACCAATGTTGGTTCAGGCAGATTCAACTCCACTTTTGCTGCCTCAAAAGCAGCCACAAACAATTCTGAAATACACTCCTAATACAGAGACGCAGACAGATATGTCTGTATGGATGAGTCAGACTACGGGAGTGATGCAGTCTCAGAATGCAAGTGCTAGACCAAATCCAGATGCTGTGGCTGTACCTGTCACTATTGGTCCAGACATACCATTGTTTGCCCACGGTAACAATGGTACAAATGGTCAGGGAGTTTGAAATAAGAGTTTGATGGGAGGAGGAATTAGTGAAAATGCCAAAATAATTTCACCTGTGACACCGATTCTTGATGAAACAGGGTCGGTGATGGACTTAAGTCCTTTCAAAGTTCCTCTCAATACCGGAGCAGGGTCACCTTTTGGTTCTGATTCAAGTTCAACTGTACAACCACTACCTAGTACTAATAATATCTCATTACAGGGTTTGACAGCTCAGCAATTAACAGAGTGGCTAGAAAAGCTGAATACTTCACAATATGTTTCCAGTGGAGGGAATTATATCAACTGTACTAGGCTTTCATTGAAAGCGGGTGAACTTGTTGAAGGGACTATGGATGTAAATCGCCTTGAGTCCTATACAGAAGCAGAATTGTGATATTTGTGCCAAAGAATTACAAAGGAAGCAGATGAGATACATCAAACGTTAACAGAAATAGCAGATGAAAATGGGATAGACCTTTAAAAAATGAAACAGTTGAAAATAAGTTACAGGTTTGATTTTGAGGCAAAAGATTTTAAACACATGAGATCTGCAAGAATGAAAACACACCTTGAAGAGTTGCTTCAGAGCATCCAGACCTGGAGAACATTAGACAAATAAGAATGCAGATGGGTGAAGAAAAGGTATACGCTGGAAAAGGTCCTGATACTTCTTCTGCAGAAGCACAGCAGAATAGGGAAGCAATGAAAGTTTTACCAGTGAGAGAGATTATAGGAGGGAATTTTGTACATGTCCCTTGGAGCAGAAGTGACGTTTTGTCCTTTACAAATGAATATCCCAGGTTGAGGGAGAAACCAGTAAAATGGTATCAGTAAACAGATAGGTTTGTGAAACTTGCAAAATGTCTGTGGGAGGATTTTAATACTCTCTTAGAGATAGTTGTGCCAGCAGATTTATGGATTGAATGCAAAAGGAGTCTATGGCGGTCATTCTGACCGCGGCGGGCGGCGGTCGCCGCCCGCCATGCGGTCACAGCCGAATGACTGCCCCGCGGTCAAAAGACCGCAGCGGCCATTCCAACTTTCCCGCTGGGCCGGCGGGCGACCGCCAAAAGGCCGCCCGCCGGCCCAGCGGGAAAGCCCCTGCAACGAGGAAGCCGGCTCCGAATGGAGCCGGCGGAGTTGCAGGGGTGCGACGGGTGCAGTGGCACCTGTCGCGATTTTCACTGTCTGCTAAGCAGACAGTGAAAATCTTTGTGGGGCCCTGTTAGGGGGCCCCTGCACTGCCCATGCCATTGGCATGGGCAGTGCAGGGGCCCCCAGTGGCCCCACGTCATCCGTTCCCGCCATCCTGGTTCTGGCGGTGAAAACCGCCAGAAACAGGGTGGCGGGAAGGGGGTCGGAATCCCCATGGCGGCGCTGCAAGCAGCGCCGCCATGGAGGATTCCCTGGGCCAGGGGAAAACCGCCGGGAAACCGCTGGTTCCCCTTTTCTGACCGCGGCTTTACCGCCGCGGTCAGAATAGCCCTGGAAGCACCGCCAGCCTGTATGCGGTGCTTCCGCGGTCCCCGGCCCTGGCGGTCATGGACCGCCAGGGTCGGAATGACCCCCTATATTGGCCAACAAGTGAGTCGCCAAGAGATCCAGCAACAGGTGCACCGTCACCTAAAGTAATGAAATATTACTATAAAGTGAATGAATGTTTGAAAACGAGAATTTAGCCAAAAAATATTGATTGGCAGCGCATATGCAGGACAGCTCACAAAGCGAAAGAATCAATTAATGCATCCGATGAGAGGTTGTTGAAAGCATTTAAACTTTACAGTGGTACAGAAACAATAGAGTTGAAAGATATGATTCACTTTGTGTTCAGATTCATTGAAGGATTGAGACCTGAAATTAGTCAGATGATCAAGAGCCATTTGATGTGTTGGCTAGCAAAGCCGATTGATGAGGTGCTGCAGTATGCAAAATACTGTAGTGATGAGATTGAATTGAACAGAAAAAGGTGAAGGAGAAAGCGATGGTGATGCAGACCAAGGCTGCACAGACAGAGATTCAGGGAAGTTTTCAGCCTCAGCAGCAACATGGAAACAGCATGTTTCAGAATCGAGGGACATTTCGGAATGGAGGAGGAGGTAGAGGTCGTGGTGGAATGGGAAGTGTTAATGGTGGTCCTGACATGAATACAGTGATGGTACAAGTAGAGCTACAGGGAAAGAGAATGTTGCCTTGTCAGGTTTGCGGGGGAATCAGGCATTGGAAAAGGGAGTGTCCAATGGTAAATCAGGGAGGTGTTGTTCAACAAATGAGTGATGTCAATTCTTTTCAGAATGTGAGAGGACTGAGAATGAGAGGTCAAAATCTAAATCAACGAAATTATGTAAATCCAATGCAGGGTTTTCAACCTTTACAGCCTATGCAAAACTGTACAGCCATTACAACTACAGATGACTCAGTTACAGCAGATGCAGCCACAGGTGCAGAGCTTGCCTGGACAACAAATTCAAAAGCCTAGACAGCAGATTAAAATACCTCAAGCCCCTATGGATCAGCAGCAGCTGATGCTTTCTCAAATGGTCACAGGTCAAAGAGTCAATAAGAGTAATAATATTGTACAACAATTTCCACTACATAGTGAGGATGGAATAAACGATGTTTGGATGTCTGAGGGTTCAGATGAGGAGGAATGTGTGATGGTTGCTTCGTTAGAAGTTGATCAGAAAGGTCTATATGTTAAAGGAAAAATGAATGGTCTAAAAGTCTAATTTCTGGTTGATACTGGAGCCTCACGCTCGACAGTGAGAACTGTAGAAGTTCCAGATATGCCCTTATCAGGAAAGACAGTTCAGATTGTAGGAGTTGCTAATCAATATTTGACAAACCTGATCACAGAGCAAGTTTGAGTTAAAATTGGCAATTTTACAGGATTACACAAGTTTGTGCTTTGTGATTCGAGTCCCGTGTCCTTGCTAGGAAGGGATTTATTGTGCAAAACAAGAGGCTGTATTACCTGTCCAGATGAAGGAATTGAGATTCAAACAAACAGTGATGATGAGAAAGACCCAATACTTACTGTTAACAATGGGTCCGGCACTGAGGAATTTCCTTTGATCAGTTATGATGAGCCAGTGAATGAGGAAGCTCCTTTGATTAGCTTCTTTTCAGTTTTTGCAGTGAAAGATCTTCCTGTTGATTTACAGAAAAGTGTTAGGACTAAGGTTTCATGAAAATACATTGGGTTGATAAAAGGAGCAGAGCCAGTTAAAGTCGTAGTAAAACCCAATTCATTTTTCCCTCAGACTCCACAATACCCGATGGCAAAAGATGCAATTGAGGGAGTGAAACTGTTAATAGGAGAGTTTTTGGAGAAAGGAATTTTAAAAGAAGTGTTGAGCAGTCAGTGTAATTCACCAATAATGAGCCTGCGCAAACCTTGTGGGAAAATTGGACTTGTACAAGATTTGAGAAAAATAAATGACATTGTGTTCAAATATTGCCCAGTAGTGCCAAATCCAGCTGTGATTGTGTTTCAGATCCCATGCAATACTGAATGGTTCACTGTAGTGGACCTATATCAAGCATTCTTTTCCATGCCTCTTCATGAAGACAGCAGATATCTCTTTTCTTTTAAATTCCTAAATAAGGTCTACTGCTGGTGTAGAATTCTGCAATCATTTTCAGAATCACCATCTATTTTCAACCAGAAATTGAAGAAGAATTTGGAATCATTAGTGATGCCTTATCCGTCAACATTAGTGCAATACATTGATGATCTGTTGATCGCGTCCAGGACCAAAGAAGGGTGCAAAGACGGTACGATTGTTGAACTTTTTGGGAGATAATGGTCACCAGCTTAATTGCAATATTGTCAGAAAGAGGTGAAATATTTGGGTTGTTTGATTGAGAAAGGAACTAGGAACTTCTCAAGAGAAAGGGTTGCAACTATTTTTCAAATCCCAGTACCAACTACTCAGAAAAGTGTGAGGACATTTTTGGGAATGGAGGGTTACTGCCGCCAATGGATCCCGAATTTTTCAGTAATTTCATAGCCCCTACAGAAGCTGACACATAAGGATGTTTCCGATCCTATAATGCTGAACGAAGACTGTGAAAAACATTTACTGATTTGAAAAAGAGTTTGTGTCAAGCTCCAGCTTTGGGAATGCCTGATTACACAAAACCTTTTCTGTTGTTTTGTCATGAACGTGATGCATGTTCTTTGTCTATTTTGACTCAAACTTATGGCGGTGTGAATCGCCTGGTGGCATATTTTTTAGCCACTTTGGTTCCGGTTGCAGCAACTTTACCTGGTCGTTTGTGGTCTGTTGCAGCAATAGAGCAGAGCCTCGCTCAGAGGGAGAGTATTGTGATGGGGTATGCCCTCACTATTATAGTACCTCATTCAATTGAGAATTTGCTTACTAGGTCTAAAACTCAATATCTGACCAGCTCTAGGTTGACCAGATATGAATAGGTAAACTTGGGATCACATAATGTTACGATCAAAAGATGTACAGTGCTTAACCCAGCAACCTTACTTCCAAATGAGAATGTAGATGTTGAAAAATTGGATGACATTGAACATGACTGTCTGGAAATTACAGAGTTGTGCACAAAACCCAGAGCAGATATTAGAGATACTTGCCTGGAAGAAAATGACCAATTTTGTTTGGGGATGGATCCTGCTTGAGAGATAATAAAGGCACATTAAGAGCAGGATATGCAGTGTGCAATATCACTGGTATACTGTAAGCTTCAAGGCTTCAAGGAATGTTTTCTGCACAGGTGGCAGAATTGTTAGCTATTACTAGAGCATGCCAAATTTCAACTCAATTGAAAATCACTATTTACACAGACAGTCAATATGGATTCGGCATTGTGCATGACTTTGGCCAATTTTGGTCATAGAGAGGTTTCTTAACTTCTGGTTTGCCAATAAGAAATGGTGAAAGAATTCATGAGTTGTTACAAGCGATTCAAATGCCTGAAAAGATTGCTGTGGTAAAATGCAGTGCTCATCAGAGATCACAGGAATATGTGTCGTTGGGTAATGCATATGCGGATCGAAGTCGCAAAGTTGTGGAACCTTGAATGGCATATCCTACAAAGGAGAATGTGAATTGTTGCCTGAAAATGATGAGATCTATACAAATTATGTGATGCACATTATTGACAATTTAGAGGAGTTGAAAACTCTCCAGGGAGTGCGTCCAAGGGGACGATGACACATAGGTCACGGGAGAAGGGAAGGTAGTACTGCCTAATAGTCTCTGACTTAGATGGCCAGATACTGTCATGGTCAAGCACATGTGGGGAGAGATGCGATGGTCAGGTTGTTTAAACAGTTTTGGTTCAATCCAAAATTTAGACAGGTTGGCGAAGCATTTTGACACAAATGCTTCATCTGCCAGCAGATGAACGTGGGCGGAGTAACGGTGGTCATTATGGGACATATTGGCATGGCTGGAGGACCATTTAGTAGAATGCAAATGGATTTCATTGAGATGCCTGCGTGTGCTGGGTTAAAATATGTGTTGGTGATTGTGTGCATTTTTAGTAATTGGATTGAGGCATACCCTACAAGGAGAAAAGATAGTCTCACAGTAGCAAAGTTACTACTTAGGGAGTTGATTCCATGTTTCGTTTTTCCGGTTTCTTTAGAATCAGATAGAGGAAGCCACTTCAACAATGAGGTGCTTAAATTGCTATGTTCAGCTTTAAACATTGAGCAGAAGCTTCATTGTAGCTACCACCCAGAAGTCTCATGACTTGTAGAACAGATGAATGGTACTTTTATGTCGAGATTGGCAATAATGTGTGCATCAATGAATCCTAAATGGCCAGATGCTTTGCCGTTGGTTCTAATGTCAATGAGAAACACCCCTGACAAGAAAACAAGATTGTTGCCGCATGAGATCCTCAGTGGGAGAGCCATGAGATTGCCAGCTGTACCTGCAAATGCTCTTGTGAACATTACAGATGATATGGTATTGGACTACTGCAAAGGTCTAGCTGATGTGGTTCGCTCTTTCTCTCATCAGGTGGAAGCTACCACACTGCAACCGTCTCAAGGGCAAGGACACAACCTGAAAGCGGGTGAATGGGTTGTGATCCGAAAGCATGTGAGAAATCACGTTTGGAGCCTCTGTGGGAAGGTCCTCACCAGGTGTTATTGATCACTACTACGGCTGTGAAGTGTGCAGGACTTCCGAACTGGATCTACGCAAGTCACACTCAGAAGGTGAATAGTCCAACAGAAGAAGAAGAGCTGTTGAGATTACCACCACCTAAACGTATTCCAGGGCAAGACAAAAGAACAAAGGAGCTGGAGACAGTACCTGAACAGACTCCAGTTGACTTGCTTACTCCTGTGGCAGATAAAGTGGAAGGAATTGTGGAAGAGGGGGATGAGACGTCCTCAACGCCATCAAATGAAACAGTAAAGTAACCACTCCAGAGAGAACAGGAGAGAGAACCGGTCCAGAGAAATTCTGTGCAGAGGAGGGTGTCCTCAGAAGCAGATGGTCTGCCAAACCAGACTCAACAGGTGACTGACCCCAGCGGGAAAGGAGTTGAGGAAGATCTAAGCCCAAAAGATTTGACTCCTCCTGAAACGGTTGCGGGAACGTTGAAGGAGAAGAATTTGTGTCCAATACTAAAAACAGCATTAACAAGAAGACCTCTGAAAGGTGACGACTGGCCAGAAACAAGATCAAAGACAATGAAGACATATCTAGTGCAACCAATACAGGAAGAAGTCGATGCAACCAGAAATGAAGATCTGTGTGATGGTGAATCAAATGATGGTTGAAGATTAAAGAGAATTGCCAATTGGAGATACTCAGGTCTCATTGGGCATATGTAGATACCAAAAAATGGCAAGAAGAATTGTTGAATATTTGTTTTGATCACAACATTCTGGGTGAATAGTTTGGAAAATGAAGTCGGCTGATGAGCTGAACTGTTGAAAAACTTCAAACTAAGAAAGTCCAAAGAAAGAGACACTGCTGAAAACTATATTGAAACAACTTTGATAACCTGATTTTGACAAGCTGCTAAATTGTTTTTGACAACTTCACTGATTTTTGACAGAAAGGGTCCTGTGTGAATGAAGTTGTGAATAATAGGGAAAAAAGAACAGAATAAAGAGGGATTGAAAATTGAACACTTGAACATATTTTTTTTTTTATATTTGCTGCATAGCTATATTCTTGTATTTGCTTTTAATTTCTGATTCTTTACAGACCGTGGGTAACCACAACCAGCAGAACACAAAAAATAGATGCTGTAAATATATGGGTATTGGTTTGGTGATTGTGCGATTGTATGTTTGTTATTGATTGTGGCTGTAATTGTGTTTGATAAGAATGGAACCAACCTTTTTCAGCAATAGATAGATTTAAAATAGATGAGCAATATTTGCATGCACAAGGAGAACTTTCTTTTAATGTCTTTTATTGCTTATTGCATGAGTATGTTGATTACAATGGGTGCAAGAGATAGTTATGTTTTCACACAGATTCCAGTCTCTGATGAGGAGGGAATAGCGTATCATAATTTGCCTCTAACTTACGGCACAAGTTGTAGTCTTTTACTAACAAGATTCTATAACCAGGAGTCTATTCAGTATTTCTACTCAAACTTTGTTCCTATAATTAGGGATCTTAATAAGATAGTTAAGGACAATAACATAGTAATAATGAGGGATTTCTTTGAGCCTACACTAACATTTGGGACTGCTTTCATCCACCAAAATAACCTGACCTGTTTACTTTCACCTTTAGAAAAGAGCTTTTTAGATTACACAGAAGAAGGGCGATAAGAGCTAAAGTAGATAAGGGATTAGCTGCACGTAGATTTGAGAGTGACTATGCATACACTGACATTACTAAACAAGAGAGACTAACTTTAGATGCACAACATGTAGGTAAGCTTTGTATATATAGGCCACAATCTAGGATTGATAAGATATTTGTGGGAAAGAGGGAATCCAGACATGTGTTTTTGTTTGAGTACAAGTGGACCTTTATGCTGAATGGTCAGGATCCACCAGTGCCTGGTGCCTATTACATCTGTGGGACAAATGCATATTACCATCTTCCTAAAGGAAGGTATGGTATGGCACATGTTACTTAGAAATAGTGTTCCCGAAAATGTACCAATTTGATGACTTGAGCAAATTTCCTAAAATGGCTGAGTTACAACAAATTATACAAAAGCGAGAATCAGTTTTTGGCTGCGGTAAGAGCTATGACTCTTCAGAACCGCCTTGCGTTAGACATCCCCTTAGTGAAGGAGGGCGGAGTTTGTAAATTGCTAGGACTGCTTCATTGTTGTTTGCATATCCCGGACAAAAGTAAAGCAGTTAGAGGCCTAATTAACAATATAATAAAAGATAAAACTGAATTAAAAGAATTAACTGAGCTCACTGTTTGGGAAAAGGCTGGCACAGGGATGGCAACTGTGGGAAATTGGCTTGGCAATTTGGGAAAAGAAATGTGAATGAAAATAATACAAGGGGTTTCAATTATTGTGATTTGTCTAATTGGAATATGGGAAAATGCAAATTGTACAAAATGATCAAAAGGAGAAAATTAGAAAAGAAAAAGAGGAGGGTAGAATTTCAATTGGAAAAATTATCTAGGGAAAATTTATAAAAAAGTGAGGGAAACAAAATTTTGAAAATTTAATGCAAAGAAATAACTAAATAAATAAAAAGGAGAGATTGTGAGCGCTGATTTCAGCAGCAATCATCTTTACATATATTTCTCTGTGTGATTTAACATATGAAATGTACTAACGGTTTAATTTAATATGTGTCACAAATTTGTACCTTTTTGATTGGCCATCATTGAGTGAAAGACATTATCTTGCTGCCAAGTTCTGGCTAAAGTGTCAATTGTATGGGCTCATGTCCATTGTATAACACATTTTTTAGTTTGAATCATAATCTTGTTCTGTGCATGAATTAATAAAATGTATTTCTTTCGAAGGAAACGGCACAGCACAGAATGTTGCCATACCTTTGTAACCACTGGTTCGTAGAAGCAAATTCAGAAGATGCCAAACAAAGGAACCTACAGATGACGGACGGAAGAGGAAGTTACAACGCTACATTTAGTATAGTTTGGGGTTGCGTAAATGAAGTTTAGTCTAATGAATGTCTTGCAAATTCTTTTTGTATGACTTCTAGTACATTGCCGGTATCTGATGTTTTTGTAAATGGATGGTTTTTTTTTGCCTCTTGCTTTTGTCCAATAGAAAAGAAGTAGTAGATTTAATTTAATGATGTGCACAGAACTTTCTGGGATCATTGAGCATTCATTCATTCTTGCTGAGGGTCATTGTTTCTGGGTCACTGCTTGCCACTCTTCGTTCCTACTTGGTGATCTGTCACTTTGACACTTCATGCCTTGCCAGATAGTCTGCTGACATTCTGGTACTTTATTATTTTCTGAGTTTACCTTGCCTGTTCAATGCTGAACTAATATTCTGCTAGTTTAGGGATCTTATAGTCCAAATTCTAAACCTTCCCCATTCCCTTTTCCTGTCTTGATGCCTTAAAGTGATTCTGCACGGAGAGGAGCATACCTGTAAGTGGGGACTCCACTATAAAGGACCTTCAGAGAGCCCTGTTTAATTTTGAGGAGGCACCCTGGGTAACAACAGTAAAAGAGGGCCAAGGGAGTGATGGTTCTGAGGGTGACCCTGAAGAGGACCATGAGATTAGTGGGAGGGTCCCCAGTCCACACGCCCGGGAAACAGTAACCCCAGAGAGTTTGACACAGAGGGAGAAGATGACAAGCCAGGTACACCAGTAGAGAGAGAGGATCTCATAGATAGGGAGTGCTTTACTGGGTCCTTTCCTAGGAGCAGTGTCACCTCCCATTTCCTGTCACCTGAGGAGCTCAGAGATAGGCAGGAAGAGAGGGACCTGAGGCTACAGCTAGCCAGGCTGCCAGTATAAGAGAGAAGGGCTGAGGTAGAGAAGGCCCTAGCCCAGGAGAGGATGGCAGAGGCTTAAAAGGCCTTTGCCAGGGAAAGACTCGCCCTGGAGCACAGTATGACAAATCTGGACTCACCAGCCCTGCAGGTGGAGTCCAGTGGTGGTAGCATAACTGACTGTAGTGTCAGGGACAATCCCTACCTGCCCACAGACCTGGTGCCTGGGTTCAAGAAAGGGGAAGACATATGTCAGTGGCTGAGGGAGTATGAAGAAGCTCTAGTTGTGCGCAGGATCCCTGAGAAGGATTGGGGACTGGCGTGGGGATCTATATTCCTGAGGAGGGGAGGGATGTCCTACTGACCCTAGAAAATGAGTGAGAGGGAGGAGTATCCCATCATCAAGTAGGCACTGATAAAAAGGTATGATTTCACTCCTGAAGACTACAGGTTGAGGTTTAGAGGCAGCAGAAAGTGGTCTCACCAGTCTTGGGAGGATTTTGTGGAGGATCTTTGCAAGGCTGTAGAAGGATGTGTCAAGGGTAGCACAGCAAACACTTATGAAGGGCTGTTCAATCTGATTGCCAGAGAGCACATGTTCCCCTCCTTATTTCCAGGGCTATGCCAACACCTGTTGCAGAGCAATTTCTCTGACCCCAGGAAGCTTACAAAGGATGCTGACCTCTGGCTGAGTGCTAGAGGAGCTGGTAAGGCACTGGGGAGTGACCCAAAAGGGAATGGTTCAGGTTCCCCCCAACCGAGGGATGTTAAGAGTAACCCAGACAGTGACCACAATGGGGAGGGTGTAGGTTCTAGATGGCTGTATGCCCCGGTGCAGACCCTGGAAAGTACCACGGGGGTCTCCAGGGAGGGAACTTAGGCCCTCATTATGAACCTGGCGGTGGGTGATAAAGTAGCAGTAATACCGCCAACAGGCTGGTGGTAAGTACCGCCAAATTATGACCATGGCGGTGATATCTCCAATAGACAGCCAATGTACCACACCAACCACCATGGGATTTGGCCATGAAACAGATATGTACGCTTGTATAGAAAAGGGACACTGTCCAGTCCAAAGTTCCAAGGGCCCACATGGACACAGGGAACAGTCCAAGGCCCAACTCGAAACCTGACCACATCCGGATAGAACACTGCAGAGGCATCAGTTTGCAAATAGGCAGGCACCTCATGGGGAAGGGTGGGCACCTCAGCCGGATGTGGGAACAAGCCCACTGGTTCTGGAGGGGGCAACATGCCCAGTGCTTTCTCCTGGGAAGTGCAAGGCCACAGTCTCTCGAGTGGGTGTCTTTCCCACTGGTTCTGGAGGGGGCAACATGCCCTGTGCTTTGTCCTGGGGAGTGCAAAGCCAGAATCTCTAGAGTGGGTGTCTTTCCCACTGGTTCTGGAGGGACAACATGCCCTGTGCTTTGTCCTGAGGAGTACAAAGCCACGGTCTATTGCGTGGGTGTCTTCTCTACTGGTTCTGGAGGGGGCAAAATGCTCTGTGCTTTGTCCTGGGGAGTGCAAGGCCACAGTCTCTCAAGTGGGTGTCTTCCCCACTGGTTCTGGAGGGGGAAACACGCCCTGTGCTTTGTCCTGGGGAGTGCAAGGCCACAGTCTCTCAAGTGGGTGAATACCCAACTGGTTCTGGAGAGGGCAACCCACACAATAGCCTCTGAAGGCTGGACTACATGGCGTCTGCTGGCGGTGATGGGTGCATGCTGGTGGTGGTTGGGGGAGGCTCCTGGGCAGCCCCTGCACTCTATGATGGCAGCACATCCACGACTGGCGTTGGGGGCCCTGTGACAGCTGCTGGTGGTGGCGGTGTTTGCCTGACAGCTTCCGCTGGCGTAGAGTTCCTCTTCTCCTCCTGGTCATGGGTTGGGGAATCCCTTACCCTTCCTAACAGGGGTGGATGGGCTCTTCCCCTCTCTGCCTGCTGGTGCAGGCTCCTTCCCCTTCTACCTACATGGTTCCAGGCTCCTTCTCCTTCCTCACAGCTAGTGCTGGACTCTTCCCTTTCATTCCAGGTTGTGCTGGATTCAGTAGACGCTGCCTCCTGTGGGATGCAGCTCCTTCTGTCGCCGGTGCCTCTGCTCCTCCGCCAGATGATGCTAATGCACATAAGGAAAGGCGGGAGAGAGACAAAGGATACAGAGGGTCAGTGACTGACTCAACACCACCGTTGGCGTACACAGCACCCTTACACACAGGGAACAGCCCTACGCACTATGCATTGCACTACCAGTGAAATGGCTAGTCACCACGCATGAGGAGGGGCATATACCACCAACTGCAGCACACCTGGGACCCACGCAGCCCTGTCCAGAAGTGAATACTAACAAGCTAGGTAAGCAGTATTTCCATTCAAACCTTAGCCTCCAGAGGACCTACGCTGCTATGTTTGGCCTGCCCTAGGGGCACCCACTGACACACAACCACCACCCGGATACCACCCCACCAGCCATAAGTTGTAATGATAGCCACTGTACTCACCCCCTTGTGGCTGCTGAGATGCCCTCAAGCACCCATCCATCTCAGGGTAGGCCACCGGCAGTATGCAGGCCACAGTGGGTGCTCTGCCTGCCATAGACCCCCAGGGTCTGCACCTACTTGGCGATGGAACACCATATTCCCTTCTTTTGATGGGCGTTGACTTGCAGAGACAATACAGACAGGAGAACACCATTAGACAACCAGTCCAGCATGTCACACAAATGGCCCACCGAACCCGTTTGCATCACCATTGGCACACACATAGCCCAGTGCACAACATGTACACCGCCAAGAGGACATCCACCCACCCCCTTACACGATGCCTTCACACACAACTCCATGCATTCATGCCACATGCACCGTGCCCACAGTGTACTCACCTGGAGGCCCAAACAGCAGTCCGTACTGGGGTAGGACCCCATCCACAAGTCGCTCCAACTCCTCAGAAGTGAAGGCTGGGGCCCTTTCCCTGGTCATACGTGCCATGGTAGGTTCCAGACACAGGTCACAGCAGCACATGCAGTGTAGGTCCTCTCCTATGGAAAGGGAAACAAGTGAGCAATGTGAAGTAAAATGGCGGTCACGTCCATGGCGGTGCATACCGTCACCGCCGGCGTAGATCCCCATTGCCACTGTACCCCATAGGGCCCAATATGAACCGATGAGGAATTGCACGGTGGTTCACGGCCGCCTACGGCCACGGCACACAATTACCTCACTTCCACCTGTCCTTCCACACAGGACAGACAGGCAGTCGCCATTTCAAGGGGGGTGAACAGGCCTATCGATAATTGCTGCATCACAGGATTAATAGGCACATACGTTTTAAATTACACTGTCCCAAAACATGTTTGCACGATGTGGACTGCTGTTGTGGTATAGTTCTTCAAATTGTGACAGCCTACTAACTCTTGTGTCCCTCAGATATCTACTGGTGCGGATGAATAGGAGATGTGAAATACCCAAGTGTACAGACCCCTGGTGGACTTGGCTACACTGGAGGACAGGCACATTATACTCATCTAACGACTGGACAAGGCCACAATCACAGAGCTGTATGCCCAGTTGGAACCTGAGCTGATATCAGCTATATCAGCTATCCGTCATCCCACTGGGATCCCCCCTCTTGTGCAGGTTCTATCAGTGCTCCATTTCCTGGCAACTGGCTCTTTCCAAGTGACAGTGGGCTTGGAAGCAGGAATGTCACAACCAATGTTCTCAATAGTGCCAGCAATAGTCTTGTCTGTCCTGATAAAACACATGTGCAGCTACATTGCTT
Organism: Pleurodeles waltl; assembly: GCF_031143425.1. Lineage (NCBI taxonomy): Eukaryota > Metazoa > Chordata > Amphibia > Caudata > Salamandridae > Pleurodeles > Pleurodeles waltl. The sequence continues at coordinate 315,318,961 of NC_090440.1, read as the reverse complement.
TCCCCCAGGTGGAGGATTTGGCCACTGTGAAGGCCAGATTTTATGCAGTGGGACATATCCCCAATATAATTGGGGTGATTGACGGAACACATATTGCATTTGTCCCCCACAGCAAAATGAACAGGTGGACAGGAATCGTAAGTTTCCACTCCATGAATGTGCAGATGGTGTGTCTGGCAGACCATTTCACCTCCCACGCCTATGCCTTTGTCCTAAGGAATAGCGGCATCCCAAATGTGATGTCCCAACTACAGAGACAGGGTATGGCTAATAGGTGAGCCCTGGTTCCCACCCAGTATATGTTGGTGTATGCCATATAGAATAGTGTGTGGCTAAATGTTGTCCCTCAATATTTGCCGGTGACTCTGGTTACACAAACCTATCATGGCTGCTGACCCCTGTGAGGAATGCCAGGACAAGGGCAGAAGAACGTTATAATGAGGCACATGCGTGAACCAGAAGAATCATTGAAAGGACCTTTGGCCTCCTGAAGGCCAGGTCCAGGTGCCTCCATCTGACAGGCGGATCCCTGTGCTACTCACCCAAGAAGGTCTGCTAGATAGTAGTGGCATGCTGCATGTTGTATAACCTGGACCTCAGACGCCATGTACCTTTTCTGCAGGAGGAGGAGACTGGAGATGCCCCAGTGGCAGCAGTGGACCCTGAGGACAGTGAGGATAAGGAGGCAGAGGAAGAGGATGTGAACAACAGAACATTGGTGGGGAAAGTGCAATGGAATGGGGTGATGATGGAGGAAGGTCCAGGGTATTGTTCCAGCCTGCTTGTAGCACAGGTGCATTGTCCATAGGGACATAGGAAGGGGAGCAACGGCAGTTCAAGGTGGACAAGGTGACTGAGTCGGACACTAGGGGGACAATTACAAGAGTCTAATTTCCTGGCAGTGGTCTTAACAAGTGTCTCTGGCTTCTGTCTGGTTCGCAAGGAATGTTTGCGGGGTGGTTCACCTTCTGTGGGGGGGGGGTGCTGCTGGCCAATTGGTCCTGTGGCGGGGCCTCCTGGCCACTAGCGGAAGTGGAGGGCTGTTCAGATGACTGGCTATTGGCAGGGGCCCACTGGTGTGTTGTTGCCTCACTTGTGATGGTGGCCATGTCTGCCAGCACCCCTGCTATGGAGATCAGGGTGTTTTTAATTGCCTGCAAGTCTTCCCTGATCCCCTGATACTATCCCTCCTGCAGCCGCCCGTTCTCCTGCACGTTGTCTAGGATCTGGCCCATCGTGTCCTGGGAATGTTGGTGGGCACCCTGGATCTCGGAGAGTGCCTCCTGGAGAGTCGATTCCCTGCTTCTGTCCTCCCCCTGGCACACAGCAGTCCTCCCAGTGTCCCTGTTGGCCTGTGCCTCTGTCCCCTGAATGGTGTGCCCACTGCCACTGACCCAGGTCCCTGATTGTCTTGTGGGTGAGGTATGGCCTGGGGTCCCTGTACAGGTGGGCACACTGCTGATTGACGTGTCCTGGGGCAGAGGTGTGGGTATTCTCGGTGGGTGCTGTGGTGTTGGTTCCTGATGGGGGAGGCTCTGTGGTGGTCTCTGAGTGGGCTTTGGTGATCGGCTGTCCAGTGGTCCCTGATGGGCCAGGTAGATCGTCCAGATCCACAAGTCTAGAGTTACTGTCATCACTGTGGGCCTCTTCTGTTGGGGGACTGGATAGTGGTGGCACCTCCTCTCCAGTGACATTGGCTAGGCTAACTGTAGGGATGTAAATGATGTAATATGCTTCAAGTGTATGACATTTGTACTTCTGTAGCTTTCCCTCTATGGTTGTTGTTCCCCACCAGCTTTTGCTTGTGTATGCTGGTGTATTGTGGTTATGACAGTTTCCCTATGCTGTGCATGCTTTAGTGATGTGTGTCCGTGCAAGGCTGGGAGGGGTGTCCATGCATTGGTACAGCATGCAGGGCCTGGCATTGGGATTAGTGAGATGTGATGGTGGAGTGTGTGGGATGTGGTGGAGTGATGGGAGTGAGGGTGTGTGGTGGCATGCAGGTACGGGGGTGATAATTGGCAAGTCTCTCGGGATGCAGTATTGGCAGTACCTGCTCCTCCCATGCTGTGAGTTGTGGGGGAGGAGGTGGGGGTCCACCGCCAATCCTCTGTATGGGGAGCTGGTGTCTTGCTGCTATGGAACGTACCTTCCTCCGTAGGTCGTTCCACCTCTTCCTGATGTCGTATCTTGTTCTTGGGTGCTGCCCAAGGTGTTGACCCTGTCCACGATTCTCTACCATAGCTCCATCTTCCTTGCTATTGATATCTGCTGCACCTGTGCTCCAAATAGCTGTGGCTCTACCCTGACAATTTCCTCCTCCATGACCCTTAACTCCTTCTCAGTGAAACGGGGGTGCTGTTGTGGTGCCATGGTTGTTGTGTGATGTGTGTTGGTGAGGGTGTGGTGGTGTGTGTGATGTGGAGTGCATAAGGGGTGTATGGGCGTCAGTGGTGTGTGTGTGTCTAGTTGTCTCTGTGCTCTTCTCAGTCTCCTGGTGGCAATAGTTGTTGGTAAAGGGCAGTGGGTAATGTGGGTGGGTGTATTATAGTGGTGTGGTTTTGTGGGTGTGTGGGTGTGGTGTGTGTATGAGTGTCAGATGTGTGTTTTTAGTATTGGCCAATGTCGTGTTGTTTCGTATGCAGGTGTCCATTGTGAGCGCGGCGGTATGCACCGCAAATGCTTTACCGCCATTGAATGTCCACCGTGGGGATACATGGGGCATGATGTGATGGGCGTCGTTCTGTTGGCTTAATGTTGTGGGTATTTCGACTGCCACTTTATCACTGACCTTTGGGCTGGTGGATTTGTGTATTCTGTCAGATTGGTGTGTGTGTGTGTCAAAATATGGTGAACAGATATTTGCCAGCGCGGTGGTAAGTTGGCAGCCGTCAGCGCATCGGTAAGTCGGATTTACCGCCAATGTCATAATGAGGGCCTTAGTCTCTACCGGGAAGTCATCCACTCAGGGGGATCCCTTAGTGTCAGGAGAGAATGGGAGGACGACTGGAACCAGTGTCCCACCAGCTCTGCTGACCGGTAGTACCACCCTGCAAGGAGGGTGCAGAAGCTTCAATTGAGGGGTTTGCAGGAGGGGGACGACTCTCCCTTAACTCCAGTCCCACCCAAGGGTACAGACCGTAGGTTGGGAAACCAGGTCCAGGGAAGCCCCCTTGACCTGGGGATAAAGGGTACTGTTATCAGTGTCCCTGCTATTTTGTCCCCTAAGAGCACCACTCCTGCAGGGAAGGCGCAGAACTCTGAGAGGAAGGGTTTGAGGGAGAGGGAGGGCTCTCAACTAATGTCATTTCCCCCAAAGGGTACAAACCCTAGGTTGAGAAACCAGGTCCAGGGAAACCCCCTTGACCTGGGGATAAAGGGCACTGTTACCAGTGTCCCTACTGTTTTGTCCACTAAGGGTACCACTCCTGATGGTAAGGTTTAGAACTCTGAGGGGAAGGGTTTGAGGGGAAGACTCTCTACCTTACGTCTGGGGGTATTATCTGATCTATGAGGGGTAGGGTAGGCATGTATGGTATGGTTGTAATAGTAGTGAGAAATGCTGGTGTAGGTGGTTTTGTCATGACTATTATAGAAATGGCACTTCCAGAAAGTGAGCATTTCTCTGTGCTTCTGATTCTGGTGTTTTACAGCCACTCCACGTCTGGGGAAGAGTGACAGCTGAGCTCTGTGCATACTTTTCAGACAGCCTGTAAAAAGTGAGGGAGGAGGTGTCACAGAGGTGCATCTGCATATTGAATGGTCTTCCTGGGCTGAGAGAAGAAGATGCAGGGCACACCTGCATTTGTGAAGCCTGTGCCCTGGCCTCACACAAAGGGTTAATTTACTCTCCACTGATTTCTGGAGCGTGTGCTGGAGGAGAGAGGGGACACTCCTGGAACTAGTTAGGACTGGTTGGAAACTCTTCTCCCCCCTTTATAACAGTTGTGCAAAATGCGTATAAGTTCAGGGGTATTCCCCCATGTTTAAGGGGACTTTTAGAACTGGGACCGAACCTCTGCCAGAAAGGCTACTGGACTGCAGAAAGGACTCATCTGGACTTACCTTCTTTTTTTTACCCTGCTGCCTGGCTTCTGCTAGATGGCACAAAGGACTCATCAGGATTACTTTTTTGCTTGTTGCCCTGCTTACCAGCTACCCCACTAGGCTTGAGCTGGACTAGCATTGCTGGAATGGGTGAAGAGATCGCCCCTACCTCCCTGTGGGGTGTTGGTCTCCCTGTTTGCTGCTGCCTACCTTTGTGTCCCCCTGAGTGTCTCCAATTAGCTCAGTACGTGAAGAGTGCTGCTTTTCTGCTTCTTAATATCTCCACGTACCGGTGCGTGGTGAATGCTGCAATTCCCTGATGTTAACTTGAACCCAGCGCGGGAGATGCGCTTTAAGGGCATCAATCCCAGAGTGCTGGAAATGCACTCCTGGCTGTGTTGTACCACCCCCCACCGGGGGCAAAGAACTAGCAGGACTAAGCGCGCTGTGGTTGCGGGCCCCCAGGCACAGGAGCACAGTGAGGAGTGCCCCAGGACACAGGCACATGCTTTGGTGCATTCACCACCGCAGGCCAGGCTGGCTAACGGAAGAAGCTCCCGCTCCAGGTCAGGTGCAGGCATGTCTGGTTGGTGGAAGAGCGGCTACCTGAGAGGAGAAACCTCATCAGAGGTCCCTAGCCACCACCAGGCCTCCTCCTGGTGATTGTGGTTCACCGGCGTGCGAGAAAACCTTATTGGAGATTCCCTGCTCCTGCTGGGCCCCCCTCCTTGCAATCGCAGCGCAGGGCCCTTATTGTTGTGGTGGCCCATGCAGCAGGCCGGGATAGCGACCCTCGATGGAGTTCACCGGTCCTGCCAACAGTAGTCCTACCTCACCACAGGAGTAGGGATCAGAGCAGGAGCTCCACAACTGGGACACAGACATCCCCATTTTGCCCCCTCTCATTCCTGCCTTGGCGCCTGGGTGGGCAGCAGACTGTACTCACCAGTTCTGGTGAGAGAAGCGTACAGTGGTATTCACATGCCTTTTTTGTGCCTTTTAGGATACTGTCCTGTCCTATGATTATGTGCCTATTACGCCATGTGCATTCTTGGTGAGCTGTCATGTTATACTCATCCATGATACTGTTTGGGCATGTTTTACCGTGATAAGAGCATTCACGATAACACTGTTTACCTGACTACTGCTTATGTTGCAGAATACTAGTAGCCTATATATTTACCTGACTACTGCTTATTTTCGCAGAATACTAGTAACCCGTGTGGCATTCTGATAACTGCTTACGTAGCAAGATATTACTGATACATGTTGTTTTTGGTCTAATGATGTTTTATGCAATAGAGTTTATTTTTATTTAACTTGGCATTGTGTTTCCTTTGTGGTGTATGTAGTGCATTGTGTGCTGTGCAATCACTTTACACATTGCCTCCAGGTTAGGCCTGACTGCTCGTGCCAAGCTACCAAGGGGGTGAGCCGGGGTTAGCTTGGGTGTGTAACTTTCTCGCCTTGACTAGAGTGGGTGGGTTCTGCCTGGCTTAGGTGCATACTCTAGCCAACCAGAAACCCCATTTCTAACAACTGCTTTTAGCAATGACATTTTACACGTATTTCTTTTAGGATATTTTTCTCGGAAAATGAGGTTTTGCTTGTTTAGCTAGCCTTTGCACAACATGTAATCAGTACTTTTTGTTCAAGGCTAGGAATACAGCGGATATTATCCTTGTTCTCTTGTTGCCCATTCAAGAAACAGCTTCTAAACTCTAGACACAGCACTGCATCAGAACTGTGCTTCCAACAAAGTACGTCTTTATTATATTAAAGGTGCACTGACCCAGCAGGGGCAGAGGGCACTACAGCCTCGACCCTCCTGGGGCGAATGCTATGTTCAACATTCATCTCTGCTGGCACTAATCTGCCATCTCCTGAGAGGATTGCTATCTACATCGCAGGCGGACTCCTGACACTGTCTTTCGGTATCTGGCTGGGGCTTATCCCTTCAATTCAGCCCAGGCAGGGTACACCCACTATGCTCACCGCTTAGTTATATGGTTAGGTCAGAACCTATAGAACTTCTAGATTACATTTACCATGGTTGTATTATTCACTGTCTTCACCATGCTGATCATGCTGGTTACTTTGCTTGGTTCCATCTACCTAATCATCACATCTCATTCGCTTTATGCAAGATTACATTTGTTTCAATAAATATATTGAAAACACAGTTCATATATCTTTTGTGTTTTCGCCTGGGCATGCATGAGTAATACAACAAAAAGGTGAGATCTGTTTCCACAAATTCCCTGGAGAGTCAGAGTGTTATGTTTAGGTTGTCATAATCACCTTTCTTCCTGGTAGGTTCAGGGGATTAGATAAGGCACTGTGAGCTAGCCAGGAATTGGGTGACAGTTTCAGTTGGTGTGGACGGACTTAGGCCCTGATTTAAGAAAAGTGGCACTGCACCAAGTGCAGTGCCACTTTTCTTGCGCCTCATAGCTCGCCCCTAAAGCCACCATGTATGTGCCGTATCTACGATATGGTGCACCATGGCGGTAGATTGGGAACTAACATCAAACTTTTTGACGCTAGTTCGGAGCTTTGTAGGATTAGCGTCAAAATTGTTGATGCTAATCCTGCAAAGCCCATTGAAGCCCATTGAGAACAATGCCATGCCTCCTTTTAACTCCTTCTCCGAGCAGGCGTTAAAAGTGCAGAAATAAATGGCACAAAGAAATCTTTTAGCTTTATTTGCACCATTTTCCCAGCCCCCCTGATGGGGGAATGTCCCCTTTGCATACATTATGCCTGCTGCAGGCATAGGCCCTCATTATGACATTGGCAGTAACTCCCACTTACCGCCACGCTGACTGCCGCCAACATACCGCCGCGGCGGCGGATAACCGTTCACCATAATATGACACACACACACCAATCCATCACTATTCAGCCACATACACAATTCCGCCACACCATAGGTCAGTGTTAAACTGGCGGTATCCAAACCCACACCGTTACGCAAACGGACCAATGCCCACCACATAATGACCCACAAATCACTACAGCGGACATTCAATGGGGGTAAACCATTGGTGGTACCATACCACTGCACTCAAAATACACACACACAAACAAAACAACACCACATTGGACAATTCAGACAACACACACCTGACACCCATACACATACCACACCCACCCACTAACACCACTATAAAACACACACCCACATTACCCACAACCCTTTACGACTACAATTGCCACCAGAGAGAGACAGCAAGACCACTGACACAACCAGAGCCACACACTACTCACACCTATACACCACTCATGTACCCCACATCACACACCTCAACACATTACCCTATACACCCTCACCTACACACCTCACACAACACCCATGGCACCACAAAGACACCCCCCATTCTCAGATGAGGAGCTAAGGGTCATGGTGGAGGAAATCATCAGGGTAGAGCCTCAGCTACTTGGAGCACAGGTGCAGCAGATATCGATAGCTAGGAAGATGGAGTTATGGCGGAGGACCGTAGACAGGGTCTATGACGTGGGACAGCACTCAAGAACTAGCAAAGGCATCAGGAAGATGTGGAACAACCTACAGGGGAAGGTACGTTCCATTGCAGCAAGACACCAACTCGCAGTACAGAGGACTGCTGTTGGACCCCCACCTCCTCCCCCACAACTCACAGCATGGGAGGAGCAACTCTTGGCAATCATGCATTGTGAGGGCCTGGCTGGAGTAGGAGGAGGACTGGACTATGGTAAGTCAACTCTATACTACTACTACCCCCCTACCTGCATGCCATCACATACCCTCACTCCCATCACTCCACCATCTCCCACACACCCCACCATCACATCTCACTCATCCCAATGCCAAGCCCTGCATGCCATACTAATGCATGGACATTAGACACAGCCCTGAATGGACACCTATCACTAAAGCATGCACACTAGAGAGAATCAGCTAGCCCACCACATACCAGCTTACACAAGTGAAAGCTGCCAGGGCAAATACAACCAAAGAGGGCAAGCCACCAATGCACAATATGTCACACACAGAAACAATAACTCAGCATTTACATCCCCACAGGTATCCTAGCCAATGTCACCAGAGAGGAGGTGCCAGCAGTATCCAGTCCCCCAACTGAAGAGGCCCACAGTGATGACAGCAACTCTGGTCGCCTGGATCTAGATGACCAACCTGGCCCATGAGGGACTTCCTGACAGTCGGATACCCAAGCCTTGTCACAGACAACCACAGAGCCTCCCCCATCTGGAAACACCACCACAGCACTACCCAGCGTATCCACACCTCTGTCCCCAGGACACGTCAATCAGCAGTGTGCCCACCTCTGCAGGGACCCCAGGCCACACCTCAAACCCATGACAATCAGGGACCTGGGGTCAGTGGTAGTGGGCACATGGTTTAAGGGACAGAGGCACAGGACGAAAGGGAAACTGGGAGGACTGCTGTGTGCCAGGGAGAGGACAGACCCAGGGAACCGACTCTCCAGGAGGCACTTGCAGAGATCCTGGGAGCATACCAACTTTCCCAGGACACAATGGGCCAGATCCCGGACAATGTGCAGGAGAACAGGCGGCTGCAAGAGGGACAGTACCAGGGAATCAGTGAGGACTTGCAGGCCATCAACACCACCTTGGTCTCCATAGCAGGGGTGCTGGCAGACAAGGCGAATATTATGAGGGAGGCAGTCACGCAACAGCGGGCCCCTGCCACTAGCCAGACATCTGAACTGCCTTCCACCTCCGCTGCCGCTAGTGGACAGGAGGCCCGCCACAGGACTCACTAGCCACCAGCACCCCTCCCCCTGCAGAAGGAGAACCACCCTGCAAACGTTCCCTGTGATCCAGGTAGAAGCCAGAGACTATTGCCAAGACCCCCACAAGGAAATTAGACTTTCCCGATTGTCACCCTTGTGTCCCGCTCTGTCACCCTGTCCACCTTGAACTGCCATTGCTCCCCTTCCTATGTTCCCATGGACAATGCACATGAGCTACAGACTGGAACTGTACACTGAAATTTCCTCCATCATCACCCCATCCCATTGCACTTGCTTCTCAATATCTTAGCACTTCAATAAACACCCTTGGAAAAAATAGAAGTATGGAGTATGTCACATTTTTTAAGTATGTATACGTTTAACCATGTACAAACATTGCAATTCAACTGCACAGTAAATTAGCACATGTGAAATACCTGTAGTTGGCTACAGGGATCACACCAGGAGCTATTGTAAGGCACCAACCTCTGTAAAATGAATTGCTAAAGGGTACAGTAAGTGGGCATAGAAGTGGGAATTAACAGCATGCCAGTGCCAAAGAATTTCAAAATAATGACAATGAAATGTGAAGTAATACTGTCTTACCTGTGTGTCATTGGAAATATTGTCTGATGACTGCTGTTCTGTTGTCCTCATCCTCATCCTCTGCCATCTCATCCTCACTGTCCACAGGGTCCACTGCTGGCACACGGGCATCTCCAGCTTCCTCCTCCTGCAGAAAAGGTACATGGCATCTCAGGGCAAGCTTGTGCAACATGCAGCATGCCACTATTATCTGGCAGACCTTCTTTGGTGAGTAGCAGAGGGATCCACCTGTTAGATGGAGGCACCGAAACCTGGCCTTCGGAAGGCCAAAGGTTCTTTCTATGATCCTTCCCATTCGCCTGTGTGCTTCATTGTAACATTCTTCTGCCCTTGTCCAGGCATTCCTCACAGGGGTCAGTAGCCATGATCGGTTGGGGTAACCAGAGTCACCTGTAAATATTGAGGGACCACATTTAGCCACACACTATCACATATGGCCCACACCATACCCATACACAAACATATACTGGGTGGGAACCAGGACTCACCTATTAGCCACACCCTGTGCCTCTGTAGTTGGCCCATCACATTAGGATGCTGCTATTCCTCAGGACAAAGGCATCATGCACTGACCCAGGACACTTAGCATTGACATGGGAGATGTACTGGTCCGCCAAGCACACCATCTTTACATTCATGGAGTGGAAACTCTTACGATCTCTGTACACCTGTTTATTTTGATGGGACGGGACAAATGCAATATGTGTTCCATCAATAACACCAATTTTGTTGTGGATACGTCCCATTGCATAGAAGTCACCCTTCACTGTGGCCAAATCTTCCACCTGGGAAAATACAATGTAGCTGCACATGTGTGTAATCGGGGCAGACAACACTCTGGTCAGCCCACTGTCCATTGGAAAGAACCAGTTGCCCGGAAATGGAGCACTGATAGAACTTGCACAAGAGGGGGGATCCCAGTGGGGTGACGGATAGCAGATATCAGGTCAGGCTCCGATTGGGAACACTGCTTTGTGATTGCAACCCTGTCAAGTCTATAGGCGAGGATGATGTGCCTGTCCTCAATTGTTGCCAAGTCCACTAGGGGTCTGTACACGGGGGTATGTCTCCATCTCCTATTCATCCGCAGCAGTAGCAATCTAAGGGACAAAAGAGTGAGGAGCCGGTCACAAACTGAACAATGGGGCAACAACAGTACACTGCATGCTGTCAAATTGTAACGGGTCAGTGAGAATTGTCCTGTATGTCCAAATTTAAACAGTGATGCAGTAATTTTCCAGGGCCTGCCCCCCTCCCCCTCAAATGGCATCCGCCTGTCCTGTGTGGAGGGACAGGTGGAAGTGAGGTAATTCCGCTGATGTCGTGTGCTGTTGCGGGAGGCGGTCGGGAACCGCCGTGCAACTCCTCATTGGTTAACATTGGGCCCTATGGGTTACAGTGGAGAATGATGATCTACGATGGCGGTGACGGTATGCACGCGGACGTGACCACTGTTTTCTATCTTATCCCTCACTTGCTACCTGATCTTCAACAGGAGAGGACCTACACTGCACGTGCTGCTGGGACCTGTGTCGGTGACTGGGGAAAGGACCCCTGCCTTCACTTCGGTGGAGTTGGAGAGACTGGTGGATGAGGTCCTACCCAAGTACAGATTGCTGTATGGGCCTCCAGACCAACAGGTGAGTACACTGTTGGCACGATGCATGTGGCATGAATGCATGGAGTGGTGTGTGAAGGCCTCGTGTAAGGGGGGTGGGTGGATGTCCCCTGGGCTTTGTACAGGTTGTGTGCTGGGCCATGTGTGTGTAAATGGTGATGTGAAGGGGTATGGTGGGCCATAAGTGTAACAGGCAGGACAGTCTGACTAATACTATTTTCCTGTGTGTATTGCCTCTGCAGGTCAGCGCCCATCAAAAGAAGGGTATATGGTGTGCCATCGCCAAGCACATGCGGACCCTGGGGGTCTATGGCAGGAGGAGCACCCACTGTCGCAAACGGTGGGAGGACCTGAGATGCTGGGCATGGAAGACGGCAGAGGTCCAGCTGGGGATGGCCTTCCAACGAGGAAGGGGTGCCCATCAAACTCTGACCCCCCTGATGGCCCGCATACTGGTGGTGGCCTATCCTGAGCTGGATGGGCGCTTGAGGGCAGCACAGCAGCCACAAGGGGGTGAGTACAGTGCCCATCATTACAACTTACGCATGTTAGGGTGGTATCCGGGTGGGGGATGTGTGTCAGTGGGTGCCACTAGGCCTGGCCTGCCATTGCAGCATAGGTCCCTCAGTGGCAGGGGTCCAGAAGGGGTAATCCTGCTACCTAGCTCGTAGGCATCCACTAATGGTCAAGGCTACGTGGGTTCCAGGTGTGCTGGATTTGCTGGTGTGTGCCCATCCCCATGCCTTGTTGGCTAGCAATCTCACTGGTAGTGCAACGCATAGTGCGTAGGCCTGTACCCTGTGTGTGAGTGTGCTGTGTACACCAACTGTGGTGTTGGTGCAGCCAGTGACCAAGTGTATCCTTTGTCTCTCCCCCCCTTTTTGTTTGTCACCCTGTCCTTATCTGCATTAGCATCATCTGGCGGAGGAGAGGCAGAGGCACCGGCGATGGAGGGAGCGCATCCCACAGGACCCAGGAGGCAGAGTCCACCGACAGTGAGGGCACCAGTGGGATGGAGGGCGAGGGGAGCTCCACGGTGGAGACTGGAGGGGACCGTTCAGACACAGATACCTCCTCCAATGGAAGCGCCCTGGTTGTGGCAGACACCTCTGTGACCACCCCAGCTACAGGTACAGCCGCCACCCCGTACCAGCACCACCCTCCCAGCAGGCCCCAGCAAGTTGCCTGTGCTTGCTCACCCAGGAGGGTGGGTATCTCCTTCGCCCCAGGCACCTCAGGCCCTACTCCAGTGAGCCCTGCTGCCCTGAGTGAGGAGGCTATTGACCTCCTGAGATCCATCTCTATAGGGCAGTCAACCATTGTCAATGCCATACAGGGGCTGGCAGCCCAGATGCAACAGACTAATGCATTTCTGGAGGGCATTCACCCTGGCTTGGCGGCCCAACAGAGGTTCTGGCCTCCTCTCTGATGGTAGCTATTGTCCCTGTTTCTACCGTCCCCCCTCCAACTTCCACTTCACCAATCCCATTCTCCTCAACTCCAACCCATTCCAAGCACATAGGCAGACGAGCATGCACACAAGACAACACACAGGAGTGGCACAGGCACTCCCACAAACACCATCCAGATGCAGACATACCAACATCCACAATTTCCACTGTCTTCCTCTCCTCCTCCTCCTCCACCTCCCTCCCAGTTCCGTCTACACTCACACCTGCATTCACTACATCCTCATCCACTACCAGCATCACAGAACACACACCTCACTGGCAGACACTTCCACAACAGCCGTGCATATTTCCCCTGTGTCTGTCCCCTCCCCTCCTAAAGTACACAAACGCAAGCACTCAGACACCCAACAGCCATCCACCTCACAACAGCATCCAGCCCATGCACGTGCATCCAAAATCATCAGACAGACACCTCCTACAACCACTCCCTCTTCCCACCCCTCCAAAGCTTTTTTGATCCACCTTTGACCTCTTCCCTACCCCTCCCCCTCATCCTCCACGTCTGGCCAGGGTGGCAAAAACCCAGCCAAGCACCTCAGCCACCCAGGCCATGGGCCCAGTAGTCACCACAACCACTCGTGGTGGGAAAGGATCCAGGGCACATGTCCTGAGGGTGAAGGAGCCTGCACCAGGCAGCCTCAATGGTAAGGAGCCTGCCCCAGTTGCTGCCAGGAAGACCAAGGAGCCTGCCCCAGCTGCTGCCAGGAAGACCATGGAGCCTGCCCCAGCTATGGCCTGGAAGACCAAGGAGCCTGCCCCAGCTACGGCCTGGAAGACCAAGGAGCCTGCCCCAGCTACCCCCAAGAAGACCAAGGAGCCTGTCCCAGCTGCTGCCAGTAAGAGCAAGTAGCCAGCACCAGCAGGCAGGAAGGGCAAGGGGCCTGGGGCAGGAACTCTGATGGAGCCCCCACCAACAACCATGGTTGTGCACACATCTGAGGCTGCATGGGATGGGCTGGAGCCTCCCCCCACCAGCAGCATCACCACCACCAGAGGGCAGCCATCTCTGGTTGCAGGGGATGGGCTGGAGCCTCCCCCCACCAGCAGCACCACCACCGCCAGTGGGCAGCCATCTGAGGCTGCAGGGGATGGGCAGCCATCCGAGGCTGCAGGGGATGGGCTGGAGCCTCCCTTTACCAGCAGCAACAGCACCACCAGCACCAGTGAACAGCCATCCGAGGCTACAAGGGATGGGCTGGAGCTTCCCCCCACCTAGGGCTGCAGCAGCACCACTATCACCACTGAGCAGCCATCACCGCCGGCGGACAGTATGTAGTCCTGCCTCCATGGGCTGCTGTGCGGCCTGCCCCCTGCAAATCCAGTGGGTATGACACCCACCTGAGAGACTGTAACCTTGCACTCCCCAGGATCAATAGCACAGGGCACAATGCCCCCTCCATAACCAGTGGGTAAGACACTGACCAACCCCAGCCTCCCTAGGATCAAGAGCACAGGGCATGATGCCGCCTCCAGAACCAGTGGGAAAGCCACCCACTCAAGAGACTGTGACCTTGCACTGCAGAGGACCAAGCACAGGGCATGTTGTCCCCTCCAGAGCATGTGGGTAAGTCACTCACTCTAGAGACTGTGGCCTTGCACTCCCCAGGACCAAGCACAGGACATATTGCCCCCTCCAGAACCAGTGGAGAAGTCACCCACTCGAGAGACTGTGGCTTTGCACTCCCCAGGACCAAGCACAGGGCATGTTGCCCCCTCCAGAACCAGTGGTCTTGTTTCATCTCCCAGCTGAGGTGCCTCTCCCCGTCCCCCTGAGGTGCCTGCCTATTTGCCAACTGATGCCCCTGCAGTGTTCTCTCCGTGTTGATGCAGGTGAGAAGTGTGGCCTTTGACTTCCCCCCGTCCCTTGTGTGCTAGGAGTCTGTACTCACCGTCGTCATCTTCGCCGTTGTTGGTGTTCGTGGTGGAGCAGCACGTAGAAGAGCATGGGGAGACATGCAACTCGGTCTCCATGGCGGCGTGGTTGTTCCCTGTGTCTCCAATGGTGAGTCCTTTCCCTTCTGAGCTCAGTTTCTGCCAGGCTTTTGATGTTGTTGGAACCGCCCCGGAAAAGGTGGCGGATTGACATGTCTTAATATGGTAGGCGGAACATTGACTTCCGCGTGGCTGTTGGCGGCTACCGCCGTGGTGCCTGTTGTTCCACCCCGGCAGTCGGTGTGGTAAAGTGGCTATCTATTTGAGATCTATCCGCCATGTTCATAATTTGGTGGTAATTACCACCAGCCTGTTGGCGGTATTATTGCCACTTTTACACCAACCGCCAGGGTTGTAATGAGGGCCTTAATGTAGCGCAAATGATTACAAAGTGGCACAATGCATGCATTGCGCCACTTTGTAAATTTGGTGCAGCGATTTTGGCCTCCTTGGGCCACATTAGCGTAAAAAAGAATGACGCTAATGTGGTGTAAGGAGACACTAGGGGCTCTTAAATCAGCCCCTTAGTCTCCCACATTCTGAAGTTCTGCCATCCTAATTTATACAGTTCTATTATCATAGTAGGAATTATATAATATGGATCTACCCATGTATTAAGGTCAGGTACTTATTTAACGGGTCACCTGAATAGTTTCTCTTGTGTGCCCATGGTGCCCTATATACATTAAAACGGAGATATCCATAATGTTAGGGAAGAAATTCTTCTCAGCAGTATAGGAAGCGCCTATATTTGTCGGTAGGTTGTTCAAGCTTGAACCTCTAAAAATTATACCCCACTTTAGTATTTCCTTCTCTGTACTCCGTTCACCAAAATAGCGAATCCAGTTAATCTTATTGTCAATTGTAGACATGCTGTCTGCGTCTGCAACACCTAGGCACAGGGACACCAAAAGTAGTTCTCAGAGCCAAATTGGGAATGACTCCTGTGGCAGATTACATCGCTTTTTGCCAAGTACGTTCTTGGATACTCCTCTTGACTACCCCGCTCTGGTAAAGTATCAAAAGAGTGTGAGAGTCATTCTGAGGTGCCTGAATTGCGAAAGATTACTGTGGTTCAGACAAACAGAGCACACCTGAAAGACAATAGATTGTCTAGATTCATGGCTATATTCAGGAAATATGACTAAAGCCACTTTTCCATTGGTGAAAAGGACATTCTGTGATTTCATGTGGCAAAAGCATGAGGCTTTAAATAGTTTCTTACTATCCAAATATCTAGACATAAAAGCTGAACCCCACTAGGAGACCTACCTTGACTTGATTTTGCCACCTGAGAAAAGTGCCCTATGCCTTAGGTTTAGGTTAGGCATATTACAGGTTAATTCTTATACCAAATCTTGGCTCAAGGGCAACGGCCAGACAGCTGGTATTTGTGACTGTTATCTTGGTGGACAAGAAACTTTGAAGCATTTTATGATATTCTGTGTTGAGTCCTTAGCACCCCGGAGGCGCCACCTCTGCCCTGTAATTTGAAAGTACTGCACAAGGAGTTGCAAGGAAGCCCTTTCACTTTGCTATAGAACTGATCAGCCATAGATTTATCAAGCTGTAGCTTCATATATATTTATTGCCTGGATGGGAAGATGATCAATTCCAACACAGGGAATAGAGAGCAGCAACCTTAGCAAGACAGTGATTTAAGGGAGCTCACTATATGTTTTCCATGTCAGGAGCAACAGACTGATGTTTGGAGCTAATGGTTACTATTGATTTAAATTGCACTTGCACTTTCTCTCAACAGGATGATTGGGGTCATGTTTTGACCACACATAGGTGATACCTCATTAGCAAGCAGCAGAGCAGGCCAAATTGTAGCCTTATAAAGCTGCCGAAGGTTGTATAGATCTTTCTCTGGTACTGACATACTGTATACTTTTAAAAGGACTTGCCCAGTATTGATGCACTTTAGCTGCCCTGCACAGGTGCTTTTAACATTTTTAATTGTTTAGCCATCTTACACATTAATCGAGTTTAGTCTACAGCCATTAGCATTCTACAACTGCAACTGTACATAGCACTTTATCTGCTGTTGCATACATTTATAGTATCCTTCCTAACCAACCCCGCCCCCACGGTATTTCACTTTTGTGATCTTTGCAAAGACAAAGCTTTCAAAGACTAACATTTTGCACCTTAGCTGTCTTGCACAAGTGCTCTTAATTTTTAAAATCCTTTGCCGTCTATGACTACAATTGTATGCAGCACTTTACTTGCTTTTTGCATAGATACATAACATCCTTCCTAACTAACTCTGCCTACTGCAGTGTTGCACTTTTGTGGTCTTTGCACAGATAGACATATCAAGGCTTAACATTTTTAAGCCACTGGCTGGAATAGTTAGAACCATTCATACCTTCCTCATTAGCCCGCTGTATAGGTACAACGCTATCCTTCCTTTAAATCCAGGAAGCAATGTACAATAGGTCCAGTGCCTTAGTATAGTTAGACATGATATTTTCTGTCCTAGTTCTTCTTGCACTGGTGTCATACCGTTGATTTAACACACTTTTGTTTCTATCCATTACGCCTCCATATTGAGTTTAACTATACCTCATTTGCAGTGAAGGATGAAGGACACAACTATGTTACAGTATAGAGGGAAGTCATGCAGACTAATTGTTAGTCCATTAAGGTGTTTTAACTCAGGCAGGTAGCATGAAATTCCACAAGGGAGGCTTGTTAGCAAGAGAGAACACATGGACCTTTTAATATCACCTGTATTATTTGGGACATGCATTGTTACAATAACTATCTACGTTGGGGTATTTTGCATTTTGTAATTTATGTTTTTATTATTGTATGGCTTTATTGTAAAGCTAAATCAATAAAAATGACTTAATTGGACTACTATCAAGTATAAAGTGTTTTGGGGAAAGGTGGAAGAAAAAGTTAAAGATAGTCTGCCACTGGCTCATTTAGTGAAAACATTGAGTCACCAGCATGTTTGAATATACGTTGTAGAGAATTAATTGACTGATGAAGCAGCCATTACTGTAGTCATTACTGCTACTGTATCTGCAATTACTCATTCTCATACAAGGGTGGATGTAGAAATACTGGCTGCTGTGAATGCTTCGGCTGATGTCATCCCTTTACCAAAAGTATATCCAGCAAGATATTCCTACCACTTAAGTGCCTCACACATTCCTTATGTAACCATTCCAG